>NW_027056127.1:0-6000 GCF_011386835.1 Chrysemys picta bellii
GCACTCGAAGAAGAACTCATTGAATGCAAATGAAGAGTGCTAAATTCAAAGCAATTGGCCATTGTGTGAGTATGAACACTGCTCTGACTGTTGTGTGGAGAAGAAGCTATAAGTACTGATTCAAAGGAAGATCCTTTATCTCTGAACTCTTTGGATTCTAATAGGGTAGAATAACTAAACAGGAAGATGGAGATCCCAAGTGTTATTCTGGGTAGCCCTGAACTGGCAGATTACTACATCTCTGCTGTCCTTTTGGGTATACAAACTTTAACTCACCTGTTAATGTATTTTACCTGCTTTAACCTCAAGAACACTCATTTCTTTTCTCAGCTAATAAACCTATAATTAGTTAACTATACAATTGGCTACCATTGTTGTCCTTGGTGTAAGATCCAGAGTACCAATCAATGAGGGGGAAGTGACTGGTGTCTTGGGACTGGGAGCAACCTGATGTGGAGTGATTTTTGGTTTATGTGACTATTATCACTAAGTCCAGTTTATTTGCATGGTAAAATGGGCTGGAGAGCTTAAGTGGACTGTTTGTGACTCCCCGGTAAGACTGGAACAGTGATCCAGGAGTTCACATTTGTTACTGGTTGGTGAAATCTAATTATAGACCACACCATCGGCTTGGGGTGACTGCCATGTTTTCTACCAGAGTGACCTGAGATTGGCACTCACAGTAGTGAGTCACTCCAGACAGCATGAAATTGAGGGGAAGGGGTTTGGGGGAAGGGGACACACACAACCTCTAGCATGGGGGGGGAAGTTGGAATGGGGGTCAGACAGAGCTCCTGGCCTGAGAGAGAAGGGGGGCCCTGGTATAGAGGGAGGGAGTAATGGGGGGCATACACAATTCCTTATGGGGGGTGGGAAGACTAGAGAACCTTGTTATGGAGGGATTGAGGGGATATGGGGGGGATAAGGGAATTCAGAGCCCCTGCTATGGAGGAGAACTGGGGACCCAGGCATTGGGAGAGTGAGGAATAGGGGACACAAAGCTGTTGGGATGAGGGGAATGGGAGGCACACAATGCCGCTGGCATTGGAGGGGAAAACAGGGGTCCCTAGTATGGGAGGATGAGGGAGTTTGGGGGGCACACAGAGCCCCTGCAATTGAGGGGCATGGGATGGTGGTGCACAGGAAGGTTGTGGGTGGGAATGGAGGGATGTGAGAATCCTCTGGTGTGTGCAATAAGTTCACCCGCCAGCAGCAACCGAGTGTGCGACCCCCTAGGACACATACACTAAACCCGGAACATAAAGTTAGCAACATCAGCCTTATCCACAGGCCTGAGCCGGGGTGACTGAATGGCAGGATGTCCTCGGCCGCGCAGGGTGACCGTTGAAGAATGAGACAAATGAAGGAGGGGGTGGGGCAGGCTCGTCTGAGCCAGAGACAGAGCTTTCCCGGAGCCATCCAGTGCTGAGGAACGAACTCCCCCAGGATCTAAAACGCCCATCGGTTCTAAAATCCAGCACCAACCCCACCAGCTTTTGTTTGAACTGCAGGATGGATTGTTGCTGTCACTGATACAAGCACCCAGCCCAGCAGACATAAAAAAATCACATGAATGTTACACTTGCTCACCCAAAATCTTACAGCCTTAGCTTTTCCCCTCAAGGTCACGCTACTACTGCTTCTCTGGCTGTGTCTGGGGCCCCTTCGCTCCTTCTCTGTGTCCTCCTGTCTGGGCTGCTCCCCGCTCACCCACAGCCCCGGCGCTCAGTGCCCCAAGCCCTGCGTTTGCTACCTCGGTCTCCAGGGAACCCCTTGGAGCACACGGCTCAGCTTTTTTATGTTTATTTTTTACTTTTTAATTTACTGAACATTTCAAAAAAGTTGGTTTTGGTTTGACCCAAAATGATTTTTTTTTTAAAATCAGACTTTCCAGTGAACAAAAAAATCTGTTCTTCAGGTGCTCGTTCATGCCCCTTTCATGTTAGGTGTGTGTGCTGCATGGACAGTCACAGGATATTTTTTCCCTCGGTGGTATCCGCCGGGCCAGTTCTAGCACCCTCCTGTGCTGGTAAAAGGGGGCCCGGCTGGGCCTGAACCCTCTCAGTTCCTTCTTACCACCCATGACAATCACTAGAACAGCTCCTCCTTTTTCAGCAAGGTGATTGTCAGTGGTTCTCACTGTTTTTCCTCCATCCCTCTTTTCTTTTTTCCAAGATTTCTTGTCTTCAGTTTGCCTTTTAATCAGTTGTGTAAATAGTTGGATTCTCACATTTGTTTAGGGGGCGTCCTCCACTTCTGGAGCCAGATGTGCCCCGGTCTCCAGGCTTCAAACCCTGCGGCAAACCTATGCCAGTGAGCAACCCACACGCCCATCGGCGCCGACTCCGTGGGTGCTCCAGGGCTGCAGCACTCACGGAAAATCATTAGTGTTTGGTGCAAAGCCGCGTATCAGCTGTTTCGCTCCCAGTTTGTGCAGCTCCTGCAGCTCCCAGCCGGGCTCCCGCCTCCCCCACTGCAGGCAGGTGAGTCTTTTCAATGTTCAGGGCAGAGGGAGCTGGGCTAGGGGGACAAGTAGGGGAACAGGCAGGCAGCTTCTGGGCTGGTCGCAGGGGTCTGGGGGGCATATGGGGGCGTTTCTCGAGGACTGAGCTAGCCATTCTCAGCCTGTCCTGGTGTCTCCCCCAGGGCCCCTGCCCTCCTCCAGCCAGGAGGAACTGGTTGCAGACCCCCTTAGTGCTGGGCCGGGGGGACAAAGGATGTGGCTTCTTTAAGAAACTCTTCTTGCGTCTGATGACTAAACTTGGGGTGGGCCCGGTGCCGCACCCCCACCCCGCGCTCCAGCCAGCCGGGTGAATCCAATGACAAGCGGGGCTTCACTGCAGTCCCAGCCTCCGGTGCAGACGAGCAGCCTCCACCTATCACCTCCCGCAGCCCAGACCCGGACGGCTCCTGCATGGCCCCCTCCCACGAGGGCTCTGGGACCTCCCAACCCCGATCCCATTCCCCACGGTTCCGGACCAGGTCCCAGTTTGGATCGGAACCTGGCTGGGGCTCCCCCAACTCTTCCCCGGTGTGTGAGTGTGTGTGTGTGTGTGGGATTATGGGAGTTCGCTATGCACCACGGGTACTTCTAGCTGCATCCTCCCTGACCTATGCCAACCTGCTTTAACCCATCCTCTATGGTACAGGTCGCAGGCATACATGGACCTTATGCTTTAGCTCATCACCATCTATCTAGGTGAAAGGTCCCAAACATATGTATGAGAACTTTGTCTTAGCTCAACATACAGGATGTGGCCTGCAGGTCCCTTGTGTTACAGCCAAAATATTCTCTAATATAAACCTATAAACCAGAGAGCAGCAGCTTCTGGTCAGGCACCTAGCCCAGAAGGCAGCACCACCGCCAGCAGCAGTGGAGAAGGAAGGGTGGCAGGGTATGGTATTGCCACCCTTACTTCTCTGCTGCTGCTGGCATCACCACGGCCTTCAGAGCTGGGTTCTTGGCCAATAGCCACCACTCTCCAGCCACCCATCCCTGAAGTCAGTGCTGAAGTAAAGGTGGCAATACCATGACCCTCCTACAATAGCTTTGCTCCCTGACCCTCTTTTGGGTCAGGACCCCCAGGGTTACAACACTGGGAAATTTAAAATATCTGAAACCGTGACATTCAAGATTTTTAAAATGCTATGACTGTGAAATTTCCAAAATGGACTGTGAGTTTCGTAGGGCCCTAGGGATGAGATATATTCTGGAGGCTTAGTACAGGGAGTGGAGCTGGAACTGGTAATATCTCTCAGTAGAGAAGAATGGTCCCACTGAAAACCTTTCTGTGGTTACAACCAGATTTTCTAAAGTGTTCAGTGACCACCATTGGAAGCAGATTTTCAGTACTGCTCAGCTCGCAGTTGTGGTCAGTGTTCGTTCAGAGCGCTGACAGATGTTGTTTGGCTGCATGTGTACCCCTGTGTGTGTACGTCTCAGCTTCTGCAGGTAACCGAGACAACACCCCACGATCGAAGAAATCGACAACCACAGATGAGCTAAGCAACGAAGGCACCCAAGCCCTGGTTTATTGTGGTGAAGCACAATGAGAAGTGTCCTATATGTTACAAGACCCTTCAAATTTGAGCACTCCGATACAATGGAACGGCTGGCTTAATCACTGGATGGACCTACCAGCATCCCCTGGGCCGAACAAGTTGCTTTATTGTAATAATTATTTATACCCTACTACCAATAGGGCTTGTACTGCCCCCTGATGCGTTGCCCTCTGATGAGGTCATGTAGCACCCTCTGATGTCACCTAAGCCTACCCGTCTCCATGTATGGGGTGGTATAACCAAAACATCTCTATTCATCATGTCACGACACCTAGGAGGTCAGCAGGTTCTGGTTCTCTCTCTGGTGTCCGGATGTTCTAGCGCTTGATGTCCCGGGTGCTCCTAGTGCTAAGTACAGGAGCCTGTGATTCCAGCCTAGCGGTGTTTGCTTTGCAGCCTCAGCTCCTTTCCTGCCAGTGGCTGTACTTTTCCACACACGCACAGTCTGACCGAGAGGCTGGCGGAGTTATGCTGCACCTGTGAGCAGTGCTTGCTTCTAGCTGCAACTCTTGCTCAGGCTGCAGGCCCCATACTGGGCCCCTTGTTTCAGGCTCTCTTCCTACTACACCAGTTAGGACCCTCATGAAGGTGCCAGATCTGCCCCAGTGCTCAGCATGGAGCAGTTACCATTGAGATCAATGATTCTGGGCTCTGAATTTAAGGCCCTGACTGGCAGCTGAGCACTTTGGAAAATTGGACGACTTGCTGAAGTGCTGAACTAGTAGCTGGTGGGTGGATGCAGAACTGTTTGGAAAATCTGACCATTAGTGTCTTTTGATGCAACACAAACACATTTGGTGATTCACGGAACTCAAGATAACGACACAGAGAAGTGACTCCTCCATCTTACTCCCATTTATTTATTCAAAATAAAGTCTCCACCTTTACATTCACTGAGAAAAAAAACCTTCCTATCATCCTCCTAAAAGCCTCTTTCACCTCCTTGTTCCTCAGGCTGTAGATCAGGGGGTTCAGCATGGGGATCAACAGGGTATAAAACACAGAGATGATTTTGTCCTGGTCCATGGAGTACTTTGAACTGGGCCGCAAATACATAAAAATGACCGTTCCGTAGAAGATGGTGACGGTCGTCAGGTGGGAGGTGCAGGTGGAGAAGGCTTTGCGCCTGCCCTCCGTGGAGCTGATCCTTAGAATAGCTACCACAATGTACACAAAGGAGATGACAATGGTCAGGAGAGTAGATGTTATAATTACAATAGAAAAGGTGAAGTGAACAGTGTCTGTGATGTGGGTGTCAGAGCAGGCCAATTTCAGGATGGGGGGCACATCACAGAAGAAATGATTGATGATGTTTGATCCACAGAAGGACAAACGGAATATAAATATAGTCTGAACTGTTGCATTTACCCAGCTGGCTAGGTACGACCCCAGCACCAGCAGCACGCAGAACCGCTTGGACATGATGACGGTGTACAGCAATGGGCTGCAGATGGCTGTGAAGCGATCATACGCCATCACCCCCAACAGGCAGCACTCACAGGACACAGCAATGCAGAAGAAGTAGAACTGCAGAGCGCACCCAGTGAATGTAATTGCTTTGCTCTCCACTGCAAAGGCCATCAGTGTCTCGGGAGCGATGACAGTGGAGTATCCGACATCTAAGAGGGCCAGGTTACTGAGGAAAAAGTACATGGGGGGTGTGAAGCCGGGACTCAATCCTGATTAAAGTGACCATCCCGAGATTCCCCACCAGGATGAGCAGGTAGATCAACAGAAACACCACAAAGAGCATGACTCTCAGGGGCTGGTTGTCCGTGAATCCCAACAAGATGAACTCGGTCACAGTGGTGTGATTCCCCTTCAACATTTATCCCAGATGTGCTGTTCCCCACAAGGGAGAAAGCGAGCATTACATGGAAAGAAGAGACAAATAAAGGCTGAGTATCAATTCCTTGGGGTCATTCTGATCATATACCG
>NW_027056128.1:0-6000 GCF_011386835.1 Chrysemys picta bellii
ATTCATAGAATCATAGAAGACTAGGGCTGGAACAGACCCCTCAGGAGGTATCTAGTTCAACCCCCTGCTCAAAGCAGGGCCAACCCCAATTTAATCATCCCAGCCAGTGCTTTGTCAAGCTGACCTTTAAAAACTTGTAAGGAAGGAGATTCTACCACCTCCCTAGGTAACCTATTCCTGTGCTTCACCACCCTCCTAGTGAAAAAGTTTTTCCTAATAGCCAACCTAAACCTCCCCCACTGCAACTTGAGACCATTGCTCCTTGTTCTGTCATCGGCCACCACTACAAATACAAAATATTTGGAATGAAATCAATCCACCCTGATCTGTAGTGTCTGGGGGTGTGGGCCTCTGAGGCTAGATGGAGACCCTCATTGGCTAGAACCACCCAGGGAGCCAGTAACAAATTCCAGTCCTGTTAGCATCCAAGCCTCCATAATCCAAGGAACACTTGGGGGTTGCGGGAGACAGAGGGGTGCTGAGAATTTCTAACTCATGATTGCCAACACAGAGATGTGATCTTGGCTTTGGGTAGGAGACAAGTAGCAAATACGTCGGGATTCTTGCCAAAAACAACAATCACCCATTGTCCTTTAGAGCACAAGGGCCCTAACACGCCTGACGTGCTCAAATCTCTCCCCTGCTGGGACTGGGAGAATTTTCTCCATCCCCATGATACAGAGGGAAAGAGAAAGGAAGTGACCTCTCTTTGGTCACACAGCAAAGTCATACCAGAGCTAGAAAGAGAAGCATAAGAAAAAAGTTGTATCAAAATGTTTTGCAATTAAAACTAACTGATTTCTTAAACTAAGGAAATTTGATGTGTGGTTATTGAACTGAAATGATACGTTCTGGTCTCAACGTGTTTCTAGATTTATGAACTAGTAGATCCATAGATTATCCATAGATTGAGGGAGGAAAACAAGTTTGCCTGTTTTGTGAACTCCCAATGGCTTTCTTGAATTTCAACGAACTAGTCGATTGAGCTGAACTATTTGAATAAACTGAAATGAAGACAATACTTTCTGCACCTTTCAAGGAAGTTATTGCTGTCCAAAGCTAGGCTAGCATTTCAGCTAACTTTGCTTCCAGGGCCTTAGCTACCACATCAGTGGTGCAACTGTCTGAAAAACTTGGCAGTGAACATATTCCACTTAATATTCGTTTTTCTCTTCTATATAAATTATTTAAAAGATTGTCATAAATTTCGCCCTTAACAAAAGGTTGTCAATTTCACATTTAATTGTAAGTAGATGATTTTTTTTTTTTTGGTCAAGCTGGGCCTTACAAATCTCTAAGGATGAAGATTCCACCAGCTCCATAGGTCACACTCATCCCTGGCTGCTGGCCTGAGTTTATCCATCCCCTCGCAATAAAACATTGTCTTGTTTTCACAGTCACTTTCGATCTCCCCACTTCTACCCCCTGCCCTGCTGGCAGGGGATTCTGCAGCACCCCTTCTAGGCCACCTGGGTACAGAGGATCGAGGAGGAGGGTAAAGGAAGGACCAACAGCAAGCATCTGCCATCCAGCTCCATCCCATCTAGAGTAAGTAAGTGGAGTTCTCCAGAGCCATCCCCAGTGTGGTGGAAATATCCCACCAATAGGGCTCCCAGCCCGTCCCTTGGCAGAGTTTGTTCCCCAGGATGAGGGTTCCTGTGCCCTGGGGTGGGATGTGTGGGGAGGAGGAATTGCCTCAGCGGAGGGGATGTGGGCAGGGGAGCAGGCAGGCCCCATTCATGAGAGGCTGCCTTGAACCCCGACTCACGGCTGCTCCCCACTCAGTTCCAGGATGGAGCGGCTGAGGCAGATGCTCAGGAGGAAGGCCAGGCAGGTGGCTCCAGAGCCAGAGGGAAAGAACATCCGGCTTTCTGAGGAGGAGAGCGGCCCCTCTGGCCCCACGGGTGGGGAAGAGGCTGGTGGCCAGCATAAACAGAGGAGCTGCCTGGCATACTGCAGGAAGTGGATGACACCAGCTCCCCTACCTGACCCTGAGGCACCTTCTAGGCCCAAATGGAGGTGGCCCCAGGTACAGCTACGGAGGAGGGAGCCAGGAGAGGGCAGGAGCCGGGCAAGGCAGCTCTGGGGCTTCCTTCACAGGAAGCCAAGGAGCCAGGAGCTGCATCCCAGGGCCCAGCAGGAGCCACCCACCACCCTGGCAACTGTGGAGCCCTGCGCCAGCCCCACCCTGGCCACTGAGGAGCCCCCCGCCAGCCCCATCCTGGCCCCTGAGGAGCCCCGCGCCAGCCCCACCCTGGTCCCTGAGGAGCCCCCCGCCAGCCCCACCCTGGCCACTCAGGAGCCCCCCGCCAGCCCCACCCTGGCCACTGAGGAGCCCCCTGCCAGCCCCACCCTGGTCCCTGAGGAGCCCTGCGCCAGCCCAGAGCAGGAGCTGAGCGACTCTGGGACAAACACCAGCAGCTTCTCGTACTCCCAAGGGGGCAGCAGCTCCTCTGCATGGTCTGACAGGCCTGCGGATGAAGGGTCCCTCTTTGCAGGTGAGGGGAGACCCAGGGGAAAGGGAGGAGGACTGGGGCGGTGGGGGACTAGTAACCCCCTGTGCCCATCGGCTCGCCAAGGTGCCGGGACTGACCCATGTGAGCCCCACAAACACCAGTGGGGGGGGCACAGCCACACCCCACGGCAGGGGATGCTGGGTGGAGTTGGGGATCTCCAGCCTCCCCTGATCATGTGGGGGGAGGGGGGATTGACTGCCATGGGGCCCTGAGGCTCATGGGGCTGAGGGCGTCTCTCGCAGGGGCAGGGTGGGGCCCGCGCTGCCATGGGGCTCCTGACAGAGAAGGGGGAAACATGGAGCCTTCTCTGTCCACTGCATCCCCCCAGCAGCAGAAGGGATTATACTTTCTCCTTCCCTCCCTGGTGCAGAGCCCCCCAGTGCCCATGAGGATGAGAAAGAGGAAGAGGAGGAGGAGGAAGATGTGTCCCTTGAACAAGACATCATCACAGAGATCCAGCAGTATCTCCAGGGCAGAGATAAGGTACAAAAACCCCCCAGCTGCACTGCCACCGAGTCCGTCCTGCCCCTTGTTCCATCCCCACCCAGGCGGTGGGTCTTGTCCCAGAGAATCCCTCACCCCCAATGGGGGGACATGTCTCCTCTGTTCTCTGGCACCCCAAAGTGGGGACATTTGTCCCACACAGGCCAAGGTTTCCGCTCCCCGCAGACACTGTCCAAGTTACAACCCCGATCTGTGGCGGGCAACACTGGTTTCAGGAAGGGGCGGCTTTCCCTGTCCAACCCCATGGAGGTCCTGAGCCCTGGCGCTGGTTTGGGTTGGGCGGGGAGGTCCCTATGTAACAGGCTCTCTCTCTCTCCCCCCACCCCACTCCTAGCTGATGGGGAACAGGGCCCATCAGCTCCGCTTCCTCGACGCTGTGCTGAGTCTGTGTGTCTTGGCACAGCAGCAGGGGTGGGACACCCTGGAGCCCTATATTTCCAAAGCGGCCCTTGTGGAGAGCATTGCGGTGAGTGGGACCCCGTGCCCGGCCCCTGGGGCGAGGGAGCCAGACATGGGAGGAAGCGTTAGTTGGGTTGGAGGGGGAAGCAGAGGACAGGGGTTCCTGGGGTGAGGGCTGGGGAGCAGGGAAGGGGATAATTGTGACACTGATCAGGAGCTGGCAGTGGGGAATTGTAAGCCCGGAGGGGAAAGGAGGGGAGGGGAGGGGGGAATTGGGTGGGAGAGGGGAAAGGAAGTTTGATGGATGGGAGGAATGGGGGGCCCAGCTGGTTGGGGGTAGGGGTGACACTGGCTGTTTCTGCAGAGCACTTTGGGCTCCTCCCTGGGAAGTGCCTGTGGGTCTGCGGGGCCTGGTCTCACACACGGTTTTGTTTCCTTGGGGTCTCCCAGGAGCTGATTGAAAATCTCCCTGTGGTGTCAGAGCTGAGCTCCATCATTTCCAGCTCCATGGACGTGGTTTGCAGCCTCAGGTACCAGGACCCTCCCGTCCAGCTGCCCTAACCCTGGTGCTGATCGGGCCCAGAGCTGGGAGTCACAGATCCTCCTCCGCCTAGGTTACCCCCAGCTGTGCCTGTTCCCATCCTCCAGCAGAGGAGGCGGGAACGTCCCCTCTTTCCTGGCTGGGGGGTGGATTTCACTCCAGGAACGTTACAGTGGCCATAGGGAGGGGATCACTGTGGGGGAGGGGGTGATGTCCATGCCAGTGCCAGCACCATGCTGGTGCTGCAAAGTGTACGACAGGCTCCTCTCTTCTGCCAGCAAACTGAAGCCACCACTGTCCCTGGAGCTGGAATCTCGCCTCCTGAGCGCGCTTCTGCATCAGATCTACACCATGGGCACTGGGAACGACACCACCCACTTCCGGGTAGGTCCTGATCCTACTTCTCTGTCCCCGGAGCAGAAGGCTCTGGTCCCTGCTCCCTCCCTTTGATAGAGCTGCTGAGAATAGGGGAGGGGTGAGCAGAGCTGGGAACATGCCCGCAAGAAACTGGCCGTGGGGGCCCCTTCCCTCCAGAGGGGATTGCATTACCCTTCCGTGGCTGATCCCAGCCTTCCCTCCTCTCCTCATTCTGTGCTCTGCTGCCTGGACTCTCCCGGGGATCCTACTTCCCACCCACTGCAGTTTGGCTGTTCCATAGTCTGCTGGGTACCAGGCGCTGTGCAGAGAACTGCTAAGAGCAAGGATTGAAGAGGCAGCAGGCATCCGGCCATGAACTTTTGCTTAGTCTCTCTGGAGTGATGTGAATGGGAGAGGCCAGGATGTGCCTTTTGAGTCTTGCCAGGGCTCCTAGAGAATCCTCCTAATTGTCCCCTGACTGGTGTGGCCCCATGTCCCTTGACTGGCGGGTGCTCCCTCCTCTTGCAGGCTCTCCACAAGAGCTATTTGCAGAGCCTGGACAGCATGCTCAGGGGCCTGCTGAGCGAGACCCCCAGCTTGGAGAAGCTGCAGCACCTCTTGGAGGTGAGTAGAATGGGACGGTCTGGGGTGGAATTGCCCCTGAACCCTGTGGGAGGGCAGCAAACGAGAGATTAGAAGAGCCACATTTCCATTGTGTCCTTCCAGCTTGGACCCAGCCGGCCACACTTTCCCAGAGCTGCCAGTGCAGGGGGAAGGAGCTGGGACTGTCAGCCAGCGCTCTGCCCGATTGCATTAAGCACTAACAGTGAGCAGCAGGCCTGGCTGGGGACTGAGAGACTGAAACCCCTGTGAGATGCAGGACATGGGCCTCTGAGAAAAGTCTCTGGCTCCTTTCTAGGGAGACCCTGAGATACAGGAGGAGCCTCCGGGAATCAGCTCTTCTGTCCTAGGGACACTGCAGTTCCCGGAGGGATTGTCCTCACGGCCGTTCCATCCATCCTACCAAGGCCCTTGCAGCTGGGGTCTGGGGTCCAGGGCATGTGCCTTGATCCTGACGTGCTGTTCATGGGTCAGGGGTTCAGGGCAAACGGACCAGCCCTAAGACTGACCATTGTCCCAGCCTGGAGAGACGATGAGCTTGTGCTCAGCAAGACGTGGGCAGTGTCATGGACCCCCTTTTCAAGCTCTGCGACCAGGGGTCAGCTGTTCCACCCTGAGCGCAAGGTGTAAGCCCCATGGGGACCGGGAGAGGCTCGTTTGTAGAGCATGTACGCCTGCCCACTGACCCTCCCCTGCCTCCTTCTCCCGCAGCACATCCATGTCTGGATCCAATCAAAAAGGGCCCTGGAGAGAGCTAGGGCCATACAGAGCAGCGCTGCCCTGCTCTAATTCGCCACCTCCCTGCCTGGATTTGACGTAAGTGACCTTTGACCCCAGCATCCTGCAGAGTCAGGGCTTGAGTCAAGTTCCTCATCCCGTGGCTAATTGGTCCCCCCTGCGTCTGCAAGGGACTGCGTTCCATAGGCCACGGGCTGGCAGATTTGTGCCTGGCCTCAGGACCCTTGTTATTCTGGAGCAGGTAGGCAGTGAGTGCTCATAGAGGGCCTTTGCCCTGGTCCCTTTGTTCCAAGCTCCCTTGGGGGCAGAGAGCTCTCGCTCCTC
>NW_027056129.1:0-6000 GCF_011386835.1 Chrysemys picta bellii
CATATCCTTTGTCCATTAGCCCGCCTCCAAGACGGGATGCGTACTGCATGGCTCCGGGCCCAATTATGCTGACCAGGGTCAACGCTGGCACTTTTAAATTTGGGGCATGGCACATAAACGTGGCGTGTTTGACACTTACTTCCAATTAGTGTATTCAGTTCTAATTTATTATAGTGTAATCCAATCTATCCTTGTCAGATCAGTAAAGGGATAATTGAGCAATTTCCTCAGAACGGCAGACTCTTTCAAAGGAAATCAGCCACCTGTTCAAAAAACATTTTGATTTCGGCGCAGAGCAGTTTCTTCTTTGGGAGCAAGAGTGGGAGGATTTAAAAATATCATCTAATATGGGAGCCCGTGTGAGTGGGGGTGGGGAAGGCGTTGCAAAATCAGAAGTCTAGAGCTATTCCAATAAAGATACCTCCCTCCCCAAGGGAACGGGGATAGTCCCAAGCATTCAGTGGTGTAGGAACAGGGCATATGCATTCTCCCCATGTTCCTCCTTTAGCCAAACAGTAATTCCACGTGCTATATATGCTCTCTGGAGCAGGCACCGTATGTTAGTTCTGCGTTTGTATAGCAGATATCATGTTGGGGTCCTGGTCCATGAATGAGGCTTATAGGTGCTCTGTAATACACATTTATAACCGTCAATGGAGCAAGTCCAGCCTGTTCCAGCTGAGCACCTGGCCCGTGACTTTCAGTCATAAACTTCATTAGATTCGATCATCTTTTTAAAAAAAATTTGATCTGCAGCCTCACAGAGTCCGATTCTCCGCATGCTGTCACTGTGCAGCTGAGTAACTCGTCTAAAACCGGTGTCAATGTGCTCAGAATCAAGCTCGGGGACCTTGGCACCAAAGAATTCAAAACTGAAATTCAAATTCAAAGCTGCAAATGTGATTTTCTTTTACAGATGTTTAGGCTCTTCTGCTTCCCATTCCAACGGAGCTCTTCCACTGTAATTATACAATGTTCTTGATATCTGATGGGGAGGCTAGGTTAATAGATAAATGCAGTAGAATATAGTGGAATATACCAGATCCTCAGAGGTATTTAAGCATCAGTATATTCAGGTGTATGTGAAAACAGTTCAGGGACAAACAAACTAATCTTAGCGCTATATAACTGAGTGATCCATAAGCTACTTTGTCTGTTATACAGTAGACTTACCAGGGGAAAAAAAGAGAATTGTTGCTTTTTCCTTCATGTCAAGTGAAGCTTTCTAGACTCCAACAAAAAGAATACAGCTTTTCATCTTGGGAAAAAAATGAGTCTCTGCATTAGTGCCTCTAAATCATAGAACATGAGTTGAACAGATCCATTGAGAGAAAAGTCTCTGAGGCTGAGAAAATGGAAGAATTAAAAGGGTCACTCCTGAAAACAGAACTCTCCCCCCTAGGGGACTGTCATGGTAAACGGGCTTTGGCATCCTACCCCAGTTGTAAGTCTAACTATGGGGAAATAGACACAAGTTTTAAAGGTCACAATAATCTGAAACAATAAATATTGGTTGGAAACGGAGATAGAAAAGCTGCATTCATCCAAACAAAAAGGCTGACTGATAGGACTCAAGGCCTGTGTTAAGATCAGGCCTGGGAAACAAGAGAAGTGTAGGACTGGGAATCAGTGAACCAAAACTGGTGTCTCAGAAATTAGGCCTAATTGGTGGACACAATAATGAGAATACGGGCAATTCTACCCAGCACTCCCTTTTGGGATCCTTTGGGGAGATGCTGGCTGAGTGAAATATGGGAGAAAGGAAGGGGTAAGCTTCACCATCCTGGATGCCACCCCTACCATCTCCTGGGACTCCAGGATCCACTGGGACACCATTGTCCTTCACTGTCCTGATCCTGAGAGATGTTCTGACCAGACCAAAAGAGGGACCCAGCTGACATTGTCACCAATCTCAGCCCCACCTAAATCCCCCAAACCATCTGGGCTCTGAGACTTTGTCATCCCCACCCCCTGTTGGGTGTCCTTTTCTTCCCCATTTCTCTCTTTTTGGCGTCTGTTTAATAAGAGCCCGGCTTAGCCAGCCAAGACTGGATATTTTACAACATACGTATAGCCTGATGCTGATACAGCGCTCAAAGTGGCTGATTAGATCATTGGCTGTGCTGATGTTTCCCCAGCAGTGATCCTGCAAGTGAGAGTCAATACCAGACACCTTTTGTATGTTTGTTTTGTTTTGTCTTCAAGGCCAGCTCAACCTTAGTAGCTATAACAACGGCTCCAACTCATTTCAACTAAATTTTCTTCCCCCCCAAATTGGACAGTTGTTCCCATCTTTAATACTAGTGAAAAAACTGTCAAATTCAGGGGGGTGGAGGAGTCCTTCTAAAGACTCTCTCCAGGTAATGGGAAAAGGAACAAGGGATGTTGCAACAGTGAACGCCATATGTAATACTTTATATTTCAAATGCTTTCACTGTTTTTCCCTTTCTGTGTCTTTAATACAAGGTTAGCAAGGATGGTGTGTTTGCCAGGGTGCTAGGCAGGCTGAGGGCTCTGTATACACACCTTGAATGCTACACATGATTTTGGACAGTGACAGGGTCATGTTAACATCTTTGACTCTTTGGGCCCATTTGTTCCATCGAAATTCATCCAACAGGCCTTGGCTTCCAATTGGTTCCAACAAGTGGAATGCGAACCCTTTCCCACCCGTTACTCATTGTCACCAGCTGGGCACCACCACAAGGGGTTTGTTACATCAGATGGGGCTGCACTAAGAGCCCTGTGGGGTGGTAACACTCCGAGGAGTGCCGCATGCCTGGTAGCATTGGGCCAAATTCCTCTCTGGTGTAACTCAATTGGCTTGAATTGAACATACACTAGAGATGCATTTGGCCCAGAGAGTCTGCATAGAGAGGGGGTCAGTGTAACACCTGCTGGGACCCTGAGGACAGTGTGCTCACTGATGGCCATTACACCCTTTAGCGAGGTGAGAATGCACTCCCCTCCATTGCAGCCAGTCCCCCTGGTCCAGAAACACCCCATCGCAGTGTAAATATCCTCTGGCTTCCCCTCCCTTTTGCACGCAGGCAGCACATGCCACCCAATTACAGTCACCAGCTGTGTAGAAGGGCTATGGGGAGGTGGGACATGACTCCCGTCACCTAACTGGAGCAGCCATAATACAGCTGTGTGAATGAACATTAGCGTAATAAGGACCAGGTTCTCTTAGCTGGGCCTAAGACACTACCGGTGGGTGCCTGTGGATATCTTTATAGTTTCCAGCATCCTCCA
The DNA here is from genome assembly GCF_011386835.1 of Chrysemys picta bellii. Lineage (NCBI taxonomy): Eukaryota > Metazoa > Chordata > Testudines > Emydidae > Chrysemys > Chrysemys picta. Next base: position 3,256 of record NW_027056129.1, read on the forward strand.
ATTTAGTGTTAGACAGACACTAGGGGAGCATTTGCTACAATGAAGATAGAAACCCCTCCCCAGGATGGCATATAAGTGGTTGGACTCTGCCTCAGTGCCCCCTAGTGCCAAAGCTTCTCATTGCAAGGGTTCTTGCCCTATCACCCCTTGTGGAGCGTCAAGTTCAGATCCCTTTCGGGGTAACAAAAGTTCAGACTAACATCCAAAGTTTCTCAACAACTCAGCTTCCTCTGTGCTCCATCTTCATTCCCTTTCATAAAGGGTCCTGTGGCACCTTTGAGACTAACAGAAGTATTGGGAGCATAAGCTTTCACGGGTAAGAACCTCACTTCTTCAGATGCAAGAGAAGTGAGGTTCTTACTCACGAAAGCTTATGCTCCCAATACTTCTGTTAGTCTTAAAGGTGCCACAGGACCCTCTGTTACTTTTTACAGATTAAGACTAACACGGCTACCCCTCTGATACTATTCCCTTTCATAGGTGCTGACTCCGTGGGTGCTCCAGCCCTGGAGCACCCATGGGAAAAAATTAGTGGGTGCTTCACATCCACAGGCAGCCAGCTCCTCCGCTCTCCCCCAGCGCCTCCTGTCCGCTGGCAGCCCTGCTGATCAACTCCTCCCAACGCCTCCCGCCCACTGTGATCAGCTGTTCTGCAGCATGCAGGAGGCGCTGGGGGGAGGGAGGGAAGGAGGAGTGGGGACAGGGCACGCGTGGGGGAAGGAGGTGGAACTGAGCGGGAAGAGGTGGGGCAGGGGTTTGGGGAAAGCGGTCAAGTGAGGGGTGGAACAGGGGTTTGAGCACGCCAGGGGCCCGGAGGAAGCCAGCACCCGTGTTTCCCTTTCTGGGCTACTCTCTCAGCCTTTTTTGAGGCCCAGCTGCAGGGCCAACTTTAGGCCAATTTCCCCGAATCAGGCACCGCGTCTAAAGTTATCACCCGACACCTCAGTCTCACTCCTGCTGGCTGAGAAGCAACTAATTTCTTCCAGCACATCTGTGGTAACTGTGACTAATGTGCTTTTAACTCTTTTAGACCAGTTTCACCCCACCACACTGCATCCTTCCGTTTTTCCTCCCTGTGGCGTGACAGGCTGCAAACACACTCATGGTGAAGTCTGGAGACTCATTAATCCACACATCGTACAACTCACCATCTCTCCCCACTGTGCTGCAAAGAATTCACTGCAGAAGGCTGGCACGAGCTCGCATCCTACGCTCACTAGCTACACAGCCGTGCATTTACTTGTAACTTGTGAAGCATTATAAATAATTCAAACGAAATGCCAGTGGTGGAAATAAATGAGCCAAGTCCATTATGTGATGCATTAATCTGGCTTGTTAAAACTGGGTTTATTCATTTACAGTGAGATTCACCCCTGGACAGAAGAGTAGCACGTGGCCTGCGTATCACTTATATCCCACTAAAGGCTAGTTTCCAGGTCACAAATGGTGCATAAGCCTTGAGCTGTCTGTCTGTACAGGTCTGAATTTCACCCTTAATGAGCTGAAGTAGTTCTCTCTGCTCAGCCAAATTATGTTCAAGTAATGTTGGCACAAATAACCGTATTAGCAACAGAATTCTCTTTGAGATGTTAGTTTTGTGCCCCTGGAATGTTGTCTGGAGACAATTTGTGGTTATCTCCCCACCTAAAGGCTTGTTTACACAGAAACTCAGGAAAACTAATCCAAATTAGTTGAAGGTATGAATTTAAATTGAATTAATTAAATTGCATTAAAACACTGTATGGATGCTCTCATTAAGTGGCTTTAGTTTTGTTTAATTTAATTCATTCCCAAAATGCAGATTTAATGCAGTTTTGCTAATCCACTTCAAAAATTAATTCCAATTAATTTTCCTGTGTAGACAAGATCTAATGGTCAAATCGATCATCCTACTGGGCTACTATTAATAAAAGCAATTTGGAGTTCAATTGTCAATGACTCTGTGTCATGCAGGGCCGGCTCTAGCTTTTTTGCTGCCCCAAGCAGCAAAAAAAAGTGCCCCCCCCGAGCCCCCCATGCCAAGCGCCGCCCCCCTGCCGAGCGCCGGAGCCCGCCCCCCCCCGCGCCGAGTGCCGCCGGAACCTCCCCCGAGCGCCGAGCCCCGCGCCGACCCCCCCGAGCGCTACGCCGCCGGAGCCCGCCCCCGCCCCCTGCTGAGTGCCGCCGGAACCCCCCCCCCGGGCGCCGAGCCCCATGCTGCCCCCCCCGCCGAGCGCCGCGCCACCGGAGCCCGCCCCCACTCCCCGCCGAGCGCCGCCGGAACCCCCCTCCAGCGCCGTGCCCGCACCGCCCCCTCGCCGAGCCCCGCGCAACCGGAGCCCACCCCCCCAGCGCCGCGCCGCCGGAGCACCCCCCGCCACCCCTTACCAGGTGCCGCCCCAAGCATGTGCTTGGTTGCCTGGTGCCTGGAGCTGGCCCTGGTGCCATGTTCATGTTGCACCAGACCCTGATTTTAATGTGAGTGCACCTTTCCAAGGAAGATGGGGTGGGGTTGATAACACAAGTTCTTTCCCTTGGCCTTGTCTTTTAATCTCTGATTTGCTTTTATGGACTTTTTACTTCAAGATGTTCAAGGAAAAGGGACTATGCAAAAGCAGGCTATGAACGACTTAGTTACTGTTTCAGAGTCCTGTGCACTCAATCCCTGGGGAGGGATCTGCTAGAACACACAGTTATTTGTATTTCACCTCGTTCGTTGAAAGAATGACACTGAATGGGAAAATAGGTATTTGTAAGGGGTTCATT
>NW_027056130.1:0-6000 GCF_011386835.1 Chrysemys picta bellii
AAAAACCCACAAAAAACAACGCTCGGACTGCCAAAGCGAGCAAAAAGAAAACCAAAAAACCCCCAACCACTTGGACTGCCGCCACCTGAACTGCCGAAGTGCAAAAAACAAAAAAGTCGCCCGGCCTGTGCTGCCCCAGGAATGGACGGAATGCCGCCCCAGGCGTGTGCTTCCTCCGCTGGTGCCTGGAGCCGGCCCCGCACCTGGTTGCGACAGCTGATCGCTGAGGTGGGGCGGCTGCTCCACCCCCATGCAAGAGGATGCTAGAGTAGGCCAAAGCAGCTGCACAGGCTAGCAGCCAATCAGAGAAGGGCCAAACGAGAGCCAATCAGGGCCGAGATTAGAGCCAGCCAAGCACGGCTAGGCTAGGCCCTATATAAAGGCTGCCCAGGCAAGCAGTAGGCAGTCTGTCCCAGACCTTCATGGGAGAAAGTCTGTCTCCAGAGCAGGAGACCAGCATCTCAGAAAGAGCAGTGCTGGGCAGGCTCAAGGGAGCATACTACAGCTCCGGCCTGAAGACCTGCCAGACTGCGGGCCCTGATATAGAGGGCCTGGAGGGGAAGTGGCCCAGGGATAGTTGGACAAGGGGAGAGCAGGGAGGCTGCCACTGGAGGATACCTGAGTGGGGACCCAGAGTAGTGGGTGGGCCTGGGTCCCCCCCTTCCCTCTTGTACTGCACCTGGCCATGCGGTGGCTGAGTCAAACTGCAACCGGCCCTTGAGACAAGGGGCTAGACTTTGGGGGTTGTGGTTGGCCACTGAGGCAGGTGCAAGGACTGTTGCTAACCTGATTCCCCCTCCCCCACCGGAAGGAGATGAGGATAGATTAGGGAACACTGCCAGAGGGCAGTGGCCTGAAGAAGGACACCATCAAGCGGACTAGGCAGATTGTGCCACATTGAGATACAAAATGGTGGAGAAAAGAGACTTCTATTGGAGGGCCTGGGCGGCTCGGCTCACCGAGCAGCAGAGGGAGTTGTTCCTGCTGCTGTGGAAGTCGGCACCCAGACAAAACAAGAGATCCGGCACTAAGTGCGAGAGGCCGGGACCGGGAACGCTGAACTGCTTTGCCTACAGGCGATGGGGACCCTAAAAGAGGGAGAGTCCCTACTGGGAGGGGGCAGAGAGGCCCCACCCAGAAAAGGCACCCCCTGTGAGAGTAATGGGGGTCCCCAGCTTGTTGGGTCTGTGGGGAGCCAGGGCACCTGAAGAGAGAGTGCCCCTACAGGACTCCCAAGGCCCGGGCCAGCCCAGAAGAAAGGGCTAGGGCCCGGGACCAAACAAGCAGGAGAAGGGACATCGCAGGGGAAAGACCCAGAAAGTGCTTCCATTGCCACTAAGGGGGACATTTAAAGAGGCACTGACCCCTGAGGCAGAAAGGGGGAGTGTCTGAGACAAGGGCTCGGTCAGAGACCAGCCCCAGGGAAGAGGTGGGGAAGACGGAGGCCCCTAGAGAGAAAGGGGCTGAGAGGCCCCACCAAAATCAGGGAACCCACATAGGAGCCAGGAGGGCCCATGTGGGAACCCAAACAGAAGTAGGAACCCACGTAGGATCAGGCATTCTACAGTGGGAACCCAGACCCTAGAGGTGGGAAGCAGGTGGCTCCAGACTTTGGAGGGCCTGCAAGAGGAAAGAGATGCCCTGAAGGTCCCGCTGCGAAGGAAGCTGGGGCGATAGGAACCCTTTCCTCCCCTCCCCCGTGAGCATTTTTAAGGGGGAGGGTTTGTGGTGGGGCAGCTGCCCCACCCCCATGTGAGAGGGGGCTAGAGTAGGCCAGAATGGCTGTGCAAGCCAGCAGCCAATCAGGGAAGGGCCTACTGAGAGCCAATCAGGGCCGAGATTAGAGCCAGCCAATCAGGGCTAGGCTAGGCCCTATATAATGGCTGTCCAGGACAGCAGTAGGTAGTCTGTCCCAGAACTTCATGGAGGAAGATCTGTCTCCAGAGCAGGAGACAGCACCTCGGGCTGGGTAGTATTGCATCTGGCCATCCGATGGCCGAGACAAATTGTAACCGGCCCTTGAGCTAAGGGGCTAGACTTTGGGGGTTGCGGTTGGCCACCGAGGCAGGTGCAAGGACTGTTACTAACCCCCGTCTCCTGGAATGGGGTGAGGATGGATTAGTGGGCACTGCTAGAGGGGCAGTGGCCTGAAGGACACTCTCAAGCAGTGAGCAACGTGGGTCCAGATGCCAACGGAGGACAAGAGACGGATGGGACGCTGCCAGCAGAGGGCGTTCCCCATGGACTGATCTAATTCCCCGAGCGACCAGCGGGAGGCGCCATGGTGGTGAGTCCCAACCCCCTCAAACCCGCCCAGCCCTATTGTGGGCCCACTGCTACCCTGCAGACTCTGGTCCGGACCAGACTGGGCCAGCCGGAGTGGCCTCCCTTGGAGTGGGAGAGCGAGAAGGAGAGATAGTGGAAGGGGAAATAGAGCCCCCCGGCACTCACAGAAACTCTCTCCCCTCTCTGTGGAGCAGGGTTCTTCCCTCTGCCCCCCAAATTCCTTCATATGGGGCAGGACCTCTTTCCCTTGCACCCACTCCCCTCCCCCCTTTCCTTGGTCTACCCCCCTCCCATTCCCGCTGCGCCCATGTGGTGCAGAAAGGCCCTTGTGTCAGGGCCACAGCCCCACTGGAGCTCGGAAAGCTCCACTTTTCAGGAGGTGGGGGTGGGACAGAGGCTCAGGGCTAGCTTCATCTCCTGCCCTTTATTCTCCCCTTGGCCCTTCTATGGGGTCTCTAGGTATGACAGGAATAGGAGCCTCCTTCCCAGCTGTCTTCCAGGCCCTGGGATCTGGCACAGCCTCCCAGACGGGCGCATCCTGTACCTGAGCCACGTCAGGGAGCAGTGGGGACAGGTCACCTCGTCCCATCCAAGCAAGCAATGCTGGCTCTCAAAGAGGCTTAGATGGAAGACCCCAGTCCCTTATGGAGGTAAGAGCCATTTACTCCTTGGGGCGTGTGGGTCTCTTGGGGGAGAAATGGCATCCCCGATGCATAGCCTGTCTGGGAGCTTCCCCTGTCCCCGGCTCCCAGTTCTGGGACAGAGACTTCTCCATCATCCTACCACCCAGGTTTCCTTCCTAGGAAGTGGCTCTCCAGAGACGTCCTCGAACCTGGGCTCCTGAGAGCATTTCTGGCAGGAGACTCCAGCCCCTGGGGCATGAAGAGAGCATCGGGTAGTCTTGATCACCTGGCATCTCCGGTCTCCAGCTCCACTTCCCGCAGCAGTGGGCTTTCTCCGGCCCCCTCACCACACCTGTCAGCCTCTGAATGTCAGACTCACCAGAACGAGCAAACTTCAGTTCCAGTCAGTGGGGCCTGTGTGTCCTCAGTCCCTCTGGAAAGCAGGTGTGAAATGGAGAGCAAGGACCCCAGGCCACAAACAGTGGGAGTGGGCAGAGCAGGCCTGTAACGGGGTGCTTTCCCTCGGGCTGCACAGCCTGGGGCCTAGCCAAGCTGACTATAGACTGAGCCCTAACTGAGAGGCAAAAGGACAGGCCAGCCCCTCCCACCTCCCCTCCCCCTGGAGCGTCACTAAACTATCAAAAATGAATACAGTGGAGTCACATCTTACCATAGAAGCCATAGACGGGACCCTCTGCTGAGCTCCCCTTGGCAATGCCGCTGTCAGAGACCATTGCTAGTGGGTGCCAAGTGCCTGAGCAGGGAACTGCTTGAGAGCCTCCTAGAGACTCGCAGGTGTTTGACTGTGACCCTCAGGGAGCCGTGGCAAGAGCCTCTCCGGCTCTAACAAAGGGTTTCTGTTCTCCTAGACAGTCAGCCCGTGAGGCCAGTTTGCAGAATGGGGAAGAGCCCTTTGGCGAGGCGTTGGAGGATTCACCATGAAGGTGGCAGCAGCGGCAGTGCCGGTCCCCATGGGCCAAGCCTCCACTCCTGACACTCCAGGCTAATCTCCCCCTGCTCTCAGTGGGGCTTGGCTTTAGCTGCTGGGCCTGTGAGCCTAGACCAGGGTCTCAAACTCAAATGACCATGACGGCCGCCTGAGGACTAGTTCATTGGCCCAGAGGGGGCAGAAGGGGTGTGTGTGTGTGTGTGTGCGGGGGGGGCTCAGGGCAGGAGTTGAGCTGCAGGGGGCTCAGGGCAGGGAGTTGGGGTGTGGGGTGCAGGAGGGAGTGTGAGGTGTGGCAGAGGGTTGGGGTGCAGGCAGGAGGCTCAGGGCAGGGGGTTTGGGTGTGGGGTGCAGGAGGGAGTGCAGGCAGGAGGCTCATGGCAGGGGGTTGGGCTGTGGGGTGCAGGAGGGAGTGCGAGATGTGGCAGAGGGTTGGGGTGCAGGCAGGAGGCTCGGCAGGGGATCGGGGGTGGGGTGTAGGAGGGAGTCCGAAGTGTGGCAGAGAGTTGGGGTTCAGACAGGGGGCTCAGGGAAGGATGTTGGGGTGCAGAAGAGGTGGGGGATGCAGAAGGGGGATCAGGATAGGAAGTTGGGGTGCAGCAGGGGGTTGAGGTGCAGGTGGGAGGCTCATGGCAGGGGGTTGGGGTGTGGGGTGCAGGCGGGAGGCTCAGGGCAGGGGCTTGGGGTGTGGGGTGCAGGAGGGAGTGCGAGGTGTGGCAGAGGGTTGGGGTGCAGGAGGGAGTGCGATGTGTGGCTGAGGGTTGGGGTGCAGGCAGGGGGCTCATGGCAGGGGGTTAGGGTGTGGGGTGCAGGTGGGAGGCTCAGGGTAGGGGGTTGGGGGTGGGGTGCAGGAGGGAGTGCGAGGTGTGGCTGAGGGTTGGGGTGCAGGCAGGGGGCTCATGGCAGGGGGTTAGGGTGTGGGGTGCAGGTGGGAGGCTCAGGGTAGGGGGTTGGGGGTGGGGTGCAGGAGGGAGTGCGAGGTGTGGCTGAGGGTTGGGGTGCAGGCAGGGGGCTCATGGCAGGGGGTTAGGGTGCAGGACGGCATTGAGCTCTGCCCTGGAGCCGCTTACCCAGAGAAATAGCCCCGCAGGCCGCGTGTTGGAGACCCCTGGCCTAGGCCGAGCACCCAGGGATTCCCATCAGCCTGCTCAATGGCGAATGCAGCCCCCCAAAGAAGGGAAGAAGAAGGGAAGTGAAGGAGTAAAGCTGGACCATCCGCTGAGCTGCTGCACTCAAGTGAGCAGAGCCGGGGAGAGAAGAGGGAGAACTCGAAGGTGGCTGGCGGCAGTAGGGAGGAGAAACAGTTTGGGAGCCAGGAGGGGAGAAATAAATAGTTAATGACAAATCCTGCCGGCTTTCTCTTGTGTGGTGAAGGGTCGAAAAGGGGTCTCTTTACTATCACGCTGAACTTTAAAACAGCTGTGTATGATGGGGGGGGGGGAGGTCTATAAAGGTAAGAGGTCACTCTAGGGGCTTGAAGTCCCAGATCCTTGGGCTATTGCCTCCTTCTACCAGCTGATCTCAACCCAGCAACTCTCTCAGATGGTAGCAGTAGTGAGCTCTTGTCCTCCTTTTGTGGCCGAGCCACCAGAAAAAGGACATGATACATGTGGCCAAGGACCTAGAGCTCCAAGTGCCTTCTGCACACTGTGTCCAACCACAGTAATACTCAGCAGCATCCTCGGGTCTAAGGTTAGTCATATGCAAGTACAACAAGTTGTTGGGATTGTCCCTGGAGATGGTGAATCGGCCTTTCACTGAAGCAGCGTAATGTTTTGTATCTCTGGCCCAATAGCTAATGGTTGATACCCATTCCAGTGCCTTTCCAGGCGTGTTTCCGTACCAGGTCATCCTATAGTCACCAAAACTGAATGCGGAGGTGTCATAACTATAAAGGGAAGGGCAACAGCTGTCCTGTGTACAGTACTACAAAATCCCTCCTGGCCAGAGACTCCAAAATCCTTTTCCCTGTAAAGGGTTAAGAAGCTCAGGTAACCTGGCTGGCATCTGACCTAAAGGACCAATAAGGGGACAAGATAATTTCAAATCTTGGGGGGGAGGCGGGAAGGTTTTTGTTTGTGTTCTTTGTTTTGGTTGTGCGTTCGCTCTCGGGACTGAGAGGGACCAGACATCAATTCAGGTTCT
>NW_027056131.1:0-6000 GCF_011386835.1 Chrysemys picta bellii
TATTACCCGTTTATGTACCTTGTCTGTTACCATATACACACATTTCCCAGATTAGTTAGCATCATTACACACCCTGATCTTTCCCTTCCCAAACAGTTTGCACTTGCTGTTCAAGGTTACTTGAAATTTCTACCCAGTTTTTTGCAACAATTATCCTAATTGCTTATTTCTCTCACAAACCTCAGCAGAACATTATCTTGTCCTTTGCCATCTTTACAAATGCCAACAAGAAAAATCCATACACAGCATTGTAATGTGTATTTCAGTGCCAGGGGGCTGGGAAACTGATTTTTCAACATTAGCATAATTCCTTTTGAAATCCATAATACTGGGGTAAATAGATTTGGTAACAACCTACAAGAAATTAGCCAATTCATATTAGCTCGTTTGAGGGGCAATTTAGCACTGTGTGTCACTTTTTGTTTAATGGGCCCTTTCCATCTCTAATTGGTCAGTTTATTCAGTCCAGTTTTTGCTCCCTGGCCAGGGCAAGATTCTCCTCTCTTTCAAATCCAGGGACTGAGAGGAGATGGGTACAAACCTAGTGTGTGATTGACACCTGTATTTGGAGTTTAGTGAAGCCTGTCAAAGTATTTGTGTCTCTGTGGTTTGGAGCAGAGGCCAGGTCAGGGACCTGGATTCAGGATTCACCGTTGCTGATACTGTGAATTCGGCACAGAAATCCTCTAACATGATGGTTCTCTCTCATCAGAGGGATTCTGTCTCATGGATTCTCATCCTCTCCCACTGCTCGGGTCTCAGAATTTCATGCTGCAAAGCTCTAGAAAATGCTGCCTGGATTAGAGCTTGAAAACACCTCACTTGAGTTTCTTCTTTTTCCCAGTGTGCCCAACAGCTAGAGTGAGCGACAGGTCATCTCGTGACGGCCTCACCACCCTCTCCTGTAAGGTCAGTGGATTCTACCCCCGGGACATCACCGTGACCTGGCTGAAAAATGGGGAGAGCAGACAGCAGGAGACCTACTCTGAAGGCATTCTACCCAATGGGGATGGGACCTACCAGACCTGGGTGACAATGGAGATTGATCCCAAGATCAAAGCCCATTATTCATGTCAAGTGGAGCATGAAAGCCTGTTAGAGCCACTCTCTGTCTCCTGGGGTAAGGAGTTTGTGTGTTTGCCTGTTTTCCTAGTGGGAGAGGGGGAATCCATTAAACTCAACCCCTGAAAAATTCTCATTTGGATTTATAGGCTGAAGCTGGACTTTCCTCAGGGTCTGTGAGGCCCTGTCCTCTTTGGCTCTGTCCCCCTGCAGTCAAGTTCTTGTGCTAGAGCTGGGACCCACAGTGCCTGGGGCTCATGTCTTGCTCTCCAGTTTGCTGCCTCTGGGGCTGTTGGATACATCTCAGCAATACAGTGTCTCTGAAGGGAGAAGATTAACAATGAGACATTAAGGCCTGAAGGGACCATTCTAATCATCTGATCTGAGCTCCTGCCTAGTCCAGGGCAGGGGGGAATCACAGTCTGGTCATCTGTGGGCAAACTAGTGCTGATCCTTCAGAAAGAGATTTCCATTCCAGATGTAGTCTCCAAGGGATGGAGAATTTATCACATCCCAGGAGAAGCTCAAATCTGCCCCTTATTTCCAGACAGAGTTGGTCTTGCTTCAGCTTCCAGCCCGTTCTCAACTTCATGCACTCGTGGTCCTGCCATGAGTGCAGGGGACGGGACTAGATAAGCTCTCGAGGTCCCTTCTAGTCCTAGGATTCAGCAGGTTCTCAGAAACACGACTCTATGGGCCCATGTGGCCAGAGGTAGAGATTTAATGTTGGGAGCAGCTTGTTTCTGTGCGCAGTGATGCTGGAAGAGAGGGTCTGGCCTTGGAATGGAGCGAGGAGGCAGATTAGAACCCTGCATCGGGGGAGAGTCTCCTATGCCCCTAGCACAAGGAAGTCGAGAGAGAATTTATTACCCATCTTTTTGCTTGGTTAATTGGGAAGTGGAAAAATGCAGCATTTGGAAGTGCAAACAATTTCTAAAAGGGCAGCCTGCACTGGAAATCTAGTCAACAGATGGTTTCACATCATAATCCTGCTATTACGTCCCTGCCAATTTTTGTGTCATAAACCACATTTCCTTATTCTCTTAGAAATATTTTTCTTTTTGCTGTATTATTATGTGGATCTTTCAGACAACAGGAGAAGCTGATTAATGAAACTTAAAGTGTATACAGAACTTGGGGTTTAACAGGTTCATATAAACCAAGAACAGTATTAAAATATCTCTATCGTCCCCTCTTCACTTCCTGCCCCCTCAAAAAACACGCATTGTGTCTAACTATATTCATGGCAAGGAAATCCAGAGCTTTGAGGTCAGTTTCCAGTTTGTCACCAGAATCACACAATGGGACTGTGTTCCATTAGTCATGAAAGTCAGGGTGGTCAAGGGGGAGTTAGGGGCTGGGAGCCAGGACTCCTGGAAGGGGAGTGGGGGCAGGTGGGTTAGGGGAGGAGGGGCTGGAAGTCAGGATTCCTGGGGTCTATTCCTGGCTCTTTCACTGACTCTGTGTGATCTTCAGCAAGTCTCCCCCTTTCCTGTTTAGGGACGATACTGACATTCATTCTCTCCCATAATTAGGTTTATGAAGATTGATTAATGTTATAAAAATCTTCTATTTTAAGTGCTAAATATTTATTATGAATTGAAGTGGTAGAGGCTGGGTCTAGTGTCCAGGACTTTCTGTGGTGGGGTATAATGCCTGGTAGGTACATGGTGGCTGCATTGGAAGGGGTGGATGGTTGCAGGATTCAGCCCTTATCTGGGGAGCTGACTGACTGATCCCTGCACTGGGATGAAAGGGGGGTTTTAGTGGGGGATTTTTCCCCATTGCTCATTCTCTCCATTCCATTTCAGAACCAAATAATAGTTTGATTCCCATTGTGGCTGGAGTTATCACTGCAGCTGTCCTGATTGGTGTTATAATCGGAGTATTCTTCTGGAAAAAGCAATGCCCAGGTAAAATGGCTGGGTTGGGGGCATTTCCTGGACTTGCCGGGCCCTGCACACCTACCTAAGGCCAACAGCAATACAGGAGCCAGTGTCAGTACTGTGTGACTGTCCCACTGCGGGACTGAGCTAATGACCCCGATGGGAGCTGCTGGAGGGCCAGACCCAGAACCTTGGTGCGGGTTACAGTTTATATGAGGCTTGGTTTTCCAGCGAGCCCAGCAGCCAGTGGACTGAGATCTTTGGAAACTGTGTCGTGTCTTTCTCTCCTGCCGATCGTGAGCGCCTGGGACCTTGAGTCCATTACTGGCGCCAGGGGTCCTGTTTCTGAGCTGTGGGCACAGATCGGAGTCGGTTCCTATCTCGGGAGCTGCATTCACTGAAATTTGCCTTCTCTCTGCAGGGAGGACGGGAGACGGCTACGCTGTAGCTCAGGGTAAGTGACAAGAGACCCATCGCCTCTTTTCAAGTGACCATCTCTGAACAGCCATCAGTATTTGCTTGTGGATTTTAGCCTGGAGCCACTGACAGGAGATCCTCGCTCCCACTCATAGACCTTGTCTACAATGAGGCTTTTCGGGAAATCTCCAACTATTGCTCTAGTACCATAGAATCCTAGAACTGGAAGGGACCTCGAGAGGACATCTAGTCCAGTCCCCTGCACTCAAGGCAGGACTAGATATTATCTAGACCAGGGATCTCAAACTCAAATGGCCACGAGGGCCACATGAGGACTAATGCATTGGCTCGAGGGCCACATCACTGACACCCCTCCCCTGTTGCCCCCAGCCCTGCCCCAACTCTGCCCCTTCTATTAGGCCCCGCCCCTTCCCTGCCTTTCCCACCCCTTCCCTGCCCCCATTCCAACCCCTTTCCTTGAATTCCCCACCCTAACTCCACCCCCTCCCTGCTCCCAGGGGGTGCAGGAGGGGTGCGGGGTGTGGCCAGGGCTCAGGGCAGGGAGTTGGGGTGCAGGATGGGTGCAGGGTGCGGCAGGGGGCTCAGGGAAGGGAGTTGGGGTGCAGGAGGGTTGGGGTGTGGGCTCCGGCCCAGCGCCACTTACCTAGAGCAGCTCCGGGGCCAGGACAGGCTCCCTGCCTGCCTGCCCTGGCCCAGCGCCACTCCGGGAAGCAGCCGGAACCACATGCCTGCGGCCCCTGGGGAAGGGGCCACAGGGCTCCGTGCACTGGCCTTGCTGCTCCTCCAGATACCTGCCCCGAAGCTCCCATTGGCCACGGTTCCCCGTTCCCGGCCAATGGGCGCTGCGGAGGGGCGGTGCCTGGAAGGGAGGGCAACGCACAGAGCCCTCTGCCCCCACCCCCACGCCCCGCCGCCACAGGGACGTGGTGCCGGCCGCTTCAGGGAGCGGCGCAGGGCTTGCGGCGCCACGGGGGCTATAGTTTGCCCACCCCCAGCCTGGAGGGGGTGGGGAGTGGGCCACGGGGAGCTTTGCAGGCTGCAGGAACTAGCCCCACAGGCCGCATGTTTTAAGACCTCTGATATAGACCATCCCTGACTAACCTGTTCTTAAAACCTCCAATGAGAGAGATTCCACAACCTCTCTAGGCAATTTATTCCAGTGCTTAACCATCCTGACAAGATTTTTTTCCCTAATGTCCAACCTAAACCTCCCTTGTTGCAATTTAAGCCCATTGCTTCTTGTCCTGTCCTCAGAAGTTGATGAATACAATTTTTCCCCTCCTCCTTGTAACAACCTTTTATGTACTTGCAAACTGTTATCATGTCCCCTCTCTGTCTTCTGTGACTAAACAAACCCAATTCTTTCGATCTTTCCTCATAGGTCATGTTTTCTAGATCTTTAATCATTCGTATTGCTCTCCCGTGGACTTTCTCCAATGTGTCCACATCCTTCCTGGGCACAATGCTCCAGTTCAGGCCTAATCAGCACAGAGTAGAGAGGAAGAATTACTCCTTGTGTCTTGCTTACAACACTCGGGCTAATCATCCCAGAATGATGTTGCCTTTTTTTGCAACCGTGTTACACGGTTGACTCATATTTAGCTTGTGATCCACTATGACCCCAGATTCCTTTCTGTGGTACTTCTTCCTAGGCGTCATTTCCCAATTTTGATGTGTGCAATTGATGGTTTCTTCCTAAGTGGGGTAGTTTACATTTGTCCATATTGAATTTCATCCTATTTACTTCAGACTGTTTATCCAGTTTGTTCAGATCATTTTGAATTTTAATCCTGTCCTCCAAAGCATTTGCAACCCCTTCCTGCTTAGTATCGCCACAATCTTAATAAGTGTACTCTCTATGCCATTATCTAAACCCTTGATGAAGCCATTGAACAGAACCAGACCCAGAACTGATCCCTGAGGGTATGTCTACACTACGAGAGTAGTTCGATTTTACTTAAAGTGAATTTGTGGAACCGATATTACAAAGTCAAAGCCACACTAAGGACAGTAATTCGACTTTGTGAGTCCACACTAACGGGGCAAGCGTCGACATTGGAAGCGGTGCACTGTGGGCAGCTATCCCACAGTTCCTGTAGTCCCCGCTGCCCATTGGAATTCTGGGTCGAGCCCCCAATGCCTGCTGGGGCAAAAAATGTGTCAAGGGTGGTTTTGAGTAACTGTCGTCATTCAACCCTCACTCCCGCCCTCCCTCCCTGAAAGCGCCGGCGGGCGATCAGTTCGCGCACTTTTCTGGTGATTGATAGCGCGGACGCCACAGTACTGCGAGCATGGAGCCTGCTGCGATCATCGCTACAGTTATGGCCGTTGTCAACACCTCGCACCTTATCATCCACCTTTTTCAAAGGCAGATGCTGAGAAATCGGGCGAGGAGGCTACGGCAGCGCAGTGAGGACATTAAGTCTGAGAGGGGCACAGACCTCTCGCAAAGCATGGGACCCCGCGCCGTGGACATCATGGTGGCAATGGGTCATGTTGATGGTGTGGAACGGCGATTCTGGGCCCGGGAAACAAGCACAGACTGGTGGGACCGCATAGTGCTGCAGGTCTGGGATGAATCACAGTGGCTGCGAAACTTTCGGATGTGTAAGGG
>NW_027056132.1:0-6000 GCF_011386835.1 Chrysemys picta bellii
TGGAGGTACCAGGAAGACAAAACCCCGCGGTCCCAATTATATGACCTCATCCATCTCGCACGAAAGTGGCTGCAAACTGAGTCCCGGAGTCCAGAAGAGATACTAGAGATTCTGGTCATCGACCGATACATGAGGGGACTACCGCCAGACCTTCACGCATGGGTAAGCCAAAACGAACCCTCCACCTATGACGAGATTGTGGCAATGGTAGAGAGGCGAAGGACGGCAAGGGAACTGACCAGACCAGATAAGGAAGAGGCACCCGGGTTAAACTAGCAGCACCAGGCCCTAGAGTTCGAGTGACTGGGCCACCAGGAGGGCCCAGGTGGAAAAAGAGAGGGGCTGAAGGCCCACCAGAGGCCATAAAGAGTCAGAGCACTGAGGGGGAAGAAGATTGTGATGTTAGACTTCCCAAACCAAGAGACCGGGGAACACCCAGGGTTCCATACAGATGTTATGCCTGCGGGGAGTGGGGACACATAGCTGCACAGTGTCCCAATGCCGAGGAGCCTATGTAGTGTAACCTGGGGAACTGGGCAGACCCATGCTCCCTAATCCACCTTGTGGGGGTCTCACTAACCCCACATATGTATACCAGACCAGTGAAACTAAATGGGGTAGAGACCACGGCACTGGTTGATTCGGGGAGTGCTATCACGCTTATCTCAGGGAGGTTTGTGAAGTGTAGTCAGTTGCTGCAGGCTAAACGTACGGGGATAACCTGTGTCCATGGGGCAGTTCGTTACTACCCCACCATCCCAGTAAAAATCGAGATCCAAGGGAACACTACTGAGGTAGCAGCAGGTGTAGTCCCTATACTCCCATACCCAGTGCTCATAGGGAGGGACTTCCCAGGGTTTGGAGACTTACTCCCAGTAGGGGGATTGGAGAAAGATGGGGACCCTAAAATTTGTGAGGCATCCACAGTGGACTGTCAACCTCCAATCTTCTCTGAAATATCCCCAGATTTGTTCTCCACTCCCAGACAGGGTAGAAAGACGAAAAGGGAAAGACGGGCAGCTAAGGCCTTGGGAACCCGAATATTGACCCAAAGCCACAGGGTTGCTCTCATAGGTAGGCGGACCCGAGCAGCTGAACAGGAGGCCGCCCAGGAGAGAGAAGCACTTGAGTCTGACCCCCACCCTAATGCCTCTGAACCAGTAGAAGCAACAGAGATTGGCCCCCTAGATCTCGGGCAGATTAGCCCCGGGAGAGGAAATTTTGGACGGGACCAGGCTGAAGACCCAAGGTATGACAACATTAGGAAAGAAGTGACCAAAATAGATGGGGTTCCCATGGAAGGAAAAACCCAAGGACCTGGACCCTACTTCATAATGAAGAAGGATCTCTTATACCGGGTCGCCCCAGTATAGGGGCAGAAGGGACAGCAGATCCTAGTACCTCAAAAACACCAGAATGCTGTATTAAGCCTTGCCCATAGTCATCTTTTTAGGGGGCATTTGGGGGTAGAAAAGACCCTGGCACAGGTCCTACGACGATTTTTCTGGCCCGGAGTACATGAAGAAGTGAGGAGGTACTGTGTGTCCTGTCCAGAGTGTCAGCTGCACAGTCCCTGTCCCCATTTGAGGGCACCTTTAGTACTCCTTCCCATCATAGAGGTCCCCTTTGAGCGAATAGCCATGGACCTAGTGTGACCCCTGGAGAAGACGGCTCGGGGTCACCAATATATACTTGTTGTTTTGGACTATGCTACTCACTACCCAGAAGCCATCCCCCTGCGGAACACGGCCTCTAAAACAATAGCCAAAGAACTGGTGGGGATCTTTGCCCGAGTGGGGCTACCGAAGGAAATACTAACAGATCAAGGAACTCCATTTATGTCGAAGCTAATGAAGGACCTCTGCACGCTGCTCCATATACATACCCTGAGAACTTCAGTCTATCATCCGCAGACTGATGGGCTGGTAGAAAGGTTTAACCAAACCCTCAAGGCTATGATAAGGAAGGTGGTAAATCGGGACGGGAAGGACTGGGACACCCTACTGCCTTACTTTATGTTCGCTATCCGGGAGGTACCTCAGGCCTCAACTGGGTTTTCCCCCTTCGAGTTATTATACGGGCGCCACCCCCGTGGCATACTAGATATCGCCAAAAAGATCTGGGAAGAGGAACCCAGTGAGGGGAGAAATATAATAGAACATGTAATGCAGATGCGAGACCGGATAGCCAGGGTCACCCCTATTGTACGGGAACATTTGGAGAAGGCACAGGAGGCCCAGCGAACCCATTACAATCGCCAGGCAAAAGTGCGACAGTTCCAACCAGGGGATCGGGTTATGGTGTTGGTACCCACGGCAGAAAGCAAGCTTCTGGCCCAATGGCAGGGGCCCTATGAGGTGGTTGAACCCGTGGGGGAAGTAACCTACAAGGTGCGGCAGCCAGGATGCAGAAAACAAGAACAGATTTATCACGTTAACCTTCTGAAACCCTGGCATGCACAAGAGGCATGCACAACGGTCCAAAAAGACCTAACCCAGGAAAACAAGCCTTCCAAACAGGTGAGAGTGTCTCCCGATTTAACACCAGACCAGAAGAATGAGGTGTCTGAGATGATCTTCCGTAACCAAGATGTGTTCTCGACAAAACCGGGTCGAACAACCGAGACATATCACCACATCGTCACGAACCCTGGGGCCAGAGTAACAATGAGGCCCTACAGGGTGCCAGCAGCCAAAAGGGAGGAAATAAAAGCAGAAGTACAAAAGATGCTGGAGTTGGGGATCATCAAAGAATCCCACAGTCAGTGGTCCAGCCCAATCGTGCTGGTGGCCAAACCTGATGGCAGCACAAGGTTTTGCAATGACTTCTGGCGACTAAACGAGGTATCCCAATTCGACGCGTACCCCATACCGCGCATAGATGAGTTAGTGGACCGTCTGGGCAATGCCCGGTGCTTGACTACCCTAGACTTGACAAAGGGGTACTGGCAAATTCCCCTTGCCAAAGACGCAAAGGAAAAGACTGCGTTCTCTACACCAGAGGGTCTTATTCAATATATTGTCCTCCCTTTTGGACTACATGGGGCCCCAGCTACCTTTCAGCGCCTCATGGATAAGCTACTACACCCCCATAATCATTATGCTGCTGCCTACCTGGACGATGTGGTCATTCATACCCCAGACTGGGAAACCCACCTCGAAGGTGGAGGCAGTGCTCGATACCTTCAGGCGAGCTGGCCTTACAGCTAACCCTGCTAAGTGTGCTGTAGGGTTTACGGAGGCCAAATATCTTGGCTACATTGTGGGAAAAGGTTTGGTAAAACTCCAACTGAACAAGTTAGAGGCCATCCAAAATTGGCCCCGACCACATCGCAAGAAACAAGTCCGGGCATTCCTAGGTGTGGTGGGGTATTACCGACGATTTAGCCCCCACTTTGCCACAAGGGCAAGCCCCCTGACAGACCTACTGAAAGCCCACGGACCTGATCTGGTGAGATGGTCTGACGGAGCAGAGAGAGCATTCACAGACCTACAGACTGCCCTCTGCAGTAACCCCGTACTGATAGCCCCAGATTTTACCAAGGAATTTATCCTGCAGACGGATGCATCGGAAGTAGGGTTAGGGGCCGTTCTATCACAGATGGTTGGGGAAAAGGAACATCCAGTTCTCTACCTCAGTAGGAAACTCCTTCCGAGGGAACAAAAATATGCTGTGGTGGAGAGAGAGTACCTCGCTGTAAAATGGGCCATGGAAACGTTGCGCTACTACCTGCTCGGGCGCAGATTTGTCCTCGTGACCGACCATGCCCCTCTTCAATGGATGCAACGGAACAAGGAGAAGAACACTAGGGTGACCAGGTGGTTCTTATCCCTCCAACCTTTCCAGTTCCGTGTGCAACACAGAGCAGGGAGCCATCACGGCAATGCCGATGGCTTGTCACGTGTGCACTGTCTGGCGTCCCAAGCTGCCCAACCCCTTGGTGTTGAGCAGGGGGGAGGGATATGTGACAGACCCAGACAAATGGGGTACAGAAGCCTTGTAGAAGGCAAATATACTGGCCATTGGATGAATAGTTTTCTGTTCTCTGAGTGACCAGAGCAGGGGCTGCACTAGAACAAGCAGGAACTTTCTTGAACCAATTTAAGGCAGGCAGGCTAATTAGGACACCTGGAGTCAATTAAGAAGAACCTGCTAGACTCAATTAAGGCAGGCTAATCAGGGCACCTGGGTTTAAAAAGGAGCTCACTTCAGTTTGTGGTGGTGTGTGTGAGGATCTGGGAGCAAGAGGCACTAGGAGCTGAGAGCGAGAAGGGGTACTGCTGGGAGATCCTTTTTTAAGAACATTATTGGATTTCTGTGTTTTAAGAGGTCTCTGCATGTTTTTCAGTTAGCTGGTGGCAGCAGCTGATTTCTTTTCCTTTTTTCAGTTCTTCCCCAGACAGGGGGGGAAGAGTTCGGGGGTACCCCACAGGAAGGAATTCCCAAGTGCGCCTTCCTGGGCTCTCAAAGGGGTGGCAGCATTTACCAATCCACGGCCAGGAGGATCTGTAACCTTGGGAGTTTAATACAAGCCTGGAGTGGCCAGTATTAATTTTTAGAGTCCTTGTGGACCCTCCCCCCTTCTGCATTCGAAGTGCCAGCATGGGGAATCAGCCTTGACAGCATCCCAGCTGGGGAAGTTTCCCATTAGCCTGGCTCCCCAGACCCGGAGAGACCGGCCCAGGGCAGTATGCAAAGCCCAGTGATACTAACGCCCACAGTGACTGTCCTGCAGCACGGGGCAAACGTCTCAGGCCCCAGAGCCTTGGTACCTCCTCTGCCCCCAGGAGGAGACTAACGAAAAATAGTTCCCCCAAATGAGGTAAACAGCCCCATGACTTGCAAAAGCAAAGAAAATACAGGAGTTGGGGCACCGTCCCCTTGTGCTTAGATCAGGGGGCTGGAGCCAGGACTCCTGGGTTCTAGCCCTATATTTGCTGCTTCCAGGGCAAATCACTGGGGGCAGTGAGGCTGTAGGAGTGCCAGGGGTTGTTGTGTAGGGTTACCATATTTCAACAAGCAAAAAAGAGGACGGGAGGAGCCCCGCCCCTGCCCCTCCCACTTCCTGCCCCCGCAGAACCCCCAACCCTCCCCCCGTTCCTTGTCCCCTGACTGCCCCCTCCTGGGACCCCTGCCCCTAACTGCCCCCCGGGACTCCACTCCCTATCTAAGCCTCCTTGCCTCTTGTCCCCTGACTGCCCCAACCCTTATCCACACCCCCACCCCCAGACAGACCCCTGGGACTCCCACACCCCATCCAACCACTCCCCACCCCCTGACAGCCCCCCCCAGAACTCCCAACCCATCTAAACCCCTCTGCTCCCTGTCCCCTGACTGCTCCGATCCCTCTCCACACTCCTGCCCCCTGACAGCCCCCCCAGAACTCCCAACCCATCTAAACCCCTCTGCTCCCTGTCCCCTGACTGCTCCGATCCCTCTCCCCACTCCTGCCCCCTGACAGCTCCCCCCCAGAACTCCCAGCCCCCTACCCCCCGCTCCTTGTCCCCTGACTGCCCCCTCCTGGGACCCCTGTTCCTAACTGCCCTCCAGAACCCCACCCCCTACCTAAGACTCCCTGTTCCTTGTCCCCTAACTGCCCCCTCCTAAGACCCCCCCCCCAACTGCCCCCCAGGACCCTACCCCCTACCTGTACCCTGACTGCCCAAAACTTTCTCCACTCCCCTCCAAAAGCCCCCCCCCCCCGTTTCTTGACTTCCCCCTCCAGAACCTCCCTGTCCCTTCTCCTGCCCCCCCTTACCCTGCTGCTCAGAACAGGGTGTTGGGCTCTGTGCGAGCCGGACACGTGGCTGAGCTCCCCAGCACAACAAAACCCGGTCCCTGGCCCTGCACAGGGCTGCCGGAGCGGGCTGCAGGAGGAGGAGCTGCTGCCGGCTCAGAATGCAGGGGGGGCGGGTGGGAGGAGGAAGCTGCTCCGGAGTCCAGCCCGGGACTTTCCTGCAGCCCTCCCAGCCGCTCGCTCTGCCGGGGGAGGGGGAAATC
>NW_027056133.1:0-6000 GCF_011386835.1 Chrysemys picta bellii
GGGAAGGACGCCGAGCCCTGTGTAGGGGGCAGGGCTTGGGTGATTAAGGGGCCCATAAAAGCGGCCGCCCAGCCAGGCAGCGGAAGCAAACAGGGCGGCTAACAGGGGAGTTTGAGAGAGAGTTCTCATTGGAGGAGAAGGTACCTGTATTTGCATCTGTCCTTGTGTGTTCTTGTGTGTGTGTTTGTTTGTAGGGGCCGGCAGGGGCTGGGTGCTGGGAAGGACGCCGAGCCCTGTGTAGGGGGCGGGGCTTGGCTGATTAAGGGGCCCATAAAAGCGGCCGCCCAGCCAGGCAGCGGCAGCAAACAGGGCGGCTAACAGGGGAGTTTGAGAGAGAGTTCTCATTGGAGGAGAAGGTACCTGTATTTGCATCTGTCCTTGTGTGTTCTTGTGTGTGTGTTTGTTTGTAGGGGCCGGCAGGTCTGGGTGCTGGGAAGGACGCCGAGCCCTGTGTAGGGGGCGGGGCTTGACTGATTAAGGGGCCCATAAAAGCGGCCGCCCAGCCAGGCAGCGGTACAGCTGCGAGCAGCGGCAGTAAACAGGGCGGCTAACAGGGGATTTCTCATTGGAGGAGAAGGTACCTGTATTTGCATCTGTCCTTGTGTGTTCTTGTGTGTGTGTTTGTTTGTAGGGGCCGGCAGGGGCTGGGTGCTGGGAAGGACGCCGAGCCCTGTGTAGGGGGCGGGGCTTGGCTGATTAAGGGGCCCATAAAAGCGGCCGCCCAGCCAGGCAGCGGTACAGCTGCGAGCAGCGGCAGCAAACAGGGCGGCTAACAGGGGAGTTCGAGAGAGAGTTCTCATTGGAGGAGAAGGTACCTGTATTTGCATCTGTCCTTGTGTGTTCTTGTGTGTGTGTTTGTTTGTAGGGGCCGGCAGGGGCTGGGTGCTGGGAAGGACGCCGAGCCCTGTGTAGGGGGCGGGGCTTGGCTGATTAAGGGGCCCATAAAAGCGGCCGCGGTACAGCTGCGAGCAGCGGCAGCAAACAGGGCGGCTAACAGGGTAGTTTGAGAGAGAGTTCTCATTCGTGGAGAAGGTACCTGTATTTGCATCTGTCCTTGTGTGTTCTTGTGTGTTTGTTTGTAGGGGCCGGCAGGGGCTGGGTGCTGGGAAGGACACGAGCCCTGTGTAGGGGGCGGGGCTTGGCTGATTAAGGGGCCCATAAAAGCGGCCGCCCAGCCAGGCAGCGGCAGCAAACAGGGCGGCTAACAGGGGAGTTTGAGAGAGAGTTCTCATTGGAGGAGAAGGTACCTGTATTTGCATCTGTCCTTGTGTGTTTGTTTGTAGGGGCCGGCAGGGGCTGGGTGCTGGGTAGGACGCCGAGCCCTGTGTAGGGGGTGGTGCTTGGCTGATTAAGGGGCCCATAAAAGCAGCCGCCCAGCCAGGCAGCGGTACAGCTGCGAGCAGCGAGGCTAACGGGGGAGTCTGAGAGAGAGTTCTCATTGGAGGAGAAGGTACCTGTATTTGCATCTGTCCTTGTGTGTTCTTGTGTGTTTGTTTGTAGGGGCCGGCAGGGGCTGCGTGCTTGGAAGGACGCCGAGCCCTGAGTAGGGGGTGGGGCTTGGCTGATTAAGGGGCCCATAAAAGCAGCCGCCCAGCCAGGCAGCGGTACAGCTGCGAGCAGCGGCAGCAAACAGGGCGGCTAACAGGGGAGTTTGAGAGAGAGTTCTCATTGGAGGAGAAGGTACCTGTATTTGCATCTGTCCTTGTGTGTTCTTGTGTGTTTGTTTGTAGGGGCCGGCAGGGGCTGGGTGCTGGGAAGGACACCGAGCCCTGAGTAGGGGCGGGGCTTGGCTGATTAAGGGGCCCATAAAAGCGGCCGCCCAGCCAGGCAGCGGTACAGCTGCGAGCAGCGGCAGCAAACAGGGCAGCTAACAGGGCAGTTTGAGAGAGAGTTCTCATTGGAGGAGAAGGTACCTGTATTTGGATCTGTCCTTGTGTGCTCCTGTGTGTGTTTGTTTGTAGGGGCCGGCAGGGGCTGGCTGCTGGGAAGGACGCCGAGCCCTGTGTAGGGGGCGGGGCTTGGCTGATTAAGGGGCCCATAAAAGCGGCCGCGGTACAGCTGCGAGCAGCGGCAGCAAACAGGGCGGCTAACAGGGGAGTTTGAGAGAGAGTTCTCATTGGAGGAGAAGGTACCTCTATTTGCATCTGTCCTTGTGTGTTCTTGTGTGTGTGTTTGTTTGTAGGGACTGGCAGGGGCTGGGTGCTGGGAAGGACGCCGAGCCCTGTGTAGGGGGCGGGGCTTGGCTGATTAAGGGGCCCATAAAAGCGGCCGCCCAGCCAGGCAGCGGCAGCAAACAGGGCGGCTAACAGGGGAGTTTGAGAGAGAGTTCTCATTGGAGGAGAAGGTACCTGTATTTGCATCTGTCCTTGTGTGTGTGTTTGTTTGTAGGGGCCGGCAGGGGCTGGGTGCTGGGAAGGACGCCGAGCCCTGTGTAGGGGGCGGGGCTTGGCTGATTAAGGGGCCCATAAAAGCGGCCGCCCAGCCAGGCAGCGGTACAGCTGCGAGCAGCGGCAGCAAACAGGGCGGCTAACAGGGGAGTTTGAGAGAGAGTTCTCATTGGAGGAGAAGGTACCTGTATTTGCATCTGTCCTTGTGTGTTCTTGTGTGTGTGTTTGTTTGTAGGGGCCGGCAGGGGCTGGGTGCTGGGAAGGACGCCGAGCCCTGTGTAGGGGGCGGGGCATGGCTGATTAAGGGGCCCATAAAAGCGGCCTCCCAGCCAGGCAGCGGTACAGCTTCGAGCAGCGGCAGCAAACAGGGGAGTTTGAGAGAGAGTTCTCATTGGAGGAGAAGGTACCTGTATTTGCATCTGTCCTTGTGTGTTCTTGTGTGTGTGTTTGTTTGTAGGGGCTGGCAGGGGCTGGGTGCTGGGAAGGACGCCGAGCCCTGTGTAGGGGGCGGGGCTTGGCTGATTAAGGGGCCCATAAAAGCGGCTGCCCAGCCAGGCAGCGGAAGCAAACAGGGCGGCTAACAGGGGAGTTTGAGAGAGAGTTCTCATTGGAGGAGAAGGTACCTGTATTTGCATCTGTCCTTGTGTGTTCTTGTGTGTTTGTTTGTAGGGGCCGGCAGGGGCTGGGTGCTGGGAAGGAGGCCGAGCCCTGTGTAGGGGGCGGGGCTTGGCTGATTAAGGGGCCCATAAAAGCGTCCGCCCAGCCAGGCAGCGGTACAGCTGCGAGCAGCGGCAGCAAACAGGGTGGCTAACAGGGGAGTTTGAGAGAGAGTTCTCATTGGAGGAGAAGGTACCTGTATTTGCATCTGTCCTTGTGTGTTCTTGTGTGTGTGTTTGTTTGTAGGGGCCGGCAGGGGTTGCGTGCTGGGAAGGACGCCGAGCCCTGTGTAGGGGGCGGGGCTTGGCCGATGAAGGGGCCCATAAAAGCGGCTGCGGTACGGCTGCGAGCAGCGGCAGCAAACAGGGCGGCTAACAGGGGAGTTTGAGGGAGAGTTCTCATTGGAGGAGAAGGTACCTGTATTTGCATCTGTCCTTGTGTGTTCTTGTGTGTTTGTTTGTAGGGGCCGGCAGGGGCTGCGTGCTGGGAAGGACGCCGAGCCCTGTGTAGGGGGCGGGGCTTGGCTGATTAAGGGGCCCATAAAAGCGGCCGCCCAGCCAGGCAGCGGTACAGCTGCGAGCAGCGGCAGCAAACAGGGCGGCTAACAGCAGAGTTTGAGAGAGTGTTCTCATTGGAGGAGAAGGTACCTGTATTTGCATCTGTCCTTGTGTGTTCTTGTGTGTTTGTTTGTAGGGGCCGGCAGGGGCTGGGTGCTGGGAAGGACGCCGAGCCCTGTGTATGGGGCGGGGCTTGGCTGATTAAGGGGCCCATAAAAGCGGCCGCCCAGCCAGGCAGCGGTACAGCTGCGAGCAGCGGCAGCAAACAGGGTGGCTAACAGGGGAGTTTGAGAGAGAGTTCTCATTGGAGGAGAAGGTACCTGTATTTGCATCTGTCCTTGTGTGTTCTTGTGTGTGTGTTTGTTTGTAGGGGCTGGCAGGGGCTGGGTGCTGGGAAGGACGCCGAGCCCTGTGTAGGGGGCGGGGCTTGGCTGATTAAGGGGCCCATAAAAGCGGCCGCCCAGCCAGGCAGCGGAAGCAAACAGGGCGGCTAACAGGGGAGTTTGAGAGAGAGTTCTCATTGGAGGAGAAGGTACCTGTATTTGCATCTGTCCTTGTGTGTTCTTGTGTGTGTGTTTGTTTGTAGGGGCCGGCAGGTCTGGGTGCTGGGAAGGACGCCGAGCCCTGTGTAGGGGGCGGGGCTTGACTGATTAAGGGGCCCATAAAAGCGGCCGCCCAGCCAGGCAGCGGTACAGCTGCGAGCAGCGGCAGTAAACAGGGCGGCTAACAGGGGATTTCTCATTGGAGGAGAAGGTACCTGTATTTGCATCTGTCCTTGTGTGTTCTTGTGTGTGTGTTTGTTTGTAGGGGCCGGCAGGGGCTGGGTGCTGGGAAGGACGCCGAGCCCTGTGTAGGGGGCGGGGCTTGGCTGATTAAGGGGCCCATAAAAGCGGCCGCCCAGCCAGGCAGCGGTACAGCTGCGAGCAGCGGCAGCAAACAGGGCGGCTAACAGGGGAGTTCGAGAGAGAGTTCTCATTGGAGGAGAAGGTACCTGTATTTGCATCTGTCCTTGTGTGTTCTTGTGTGTGTGTTTGTTTGTAGGGGCCGGCAGGGGCTGGGTGCTGGGAAGGAGGCCGAGCCCTGTGTAGGGGGCGGGGCTTGGCTGATTAAGGGGCCCATAAAAGCGGCCGCCCAGCCAGGCAGCGGCAGCAAACAGGGCGGCTAACAGGGGAGTTTGAGAGAGAGTTCTCATTGGAGGAGAAGGTACCTGTATTTGCATCTGTCCTTGTGTGTTCTTGTGTGTTTGTTTGTAGGGGCCGGCAGGGGCTGGGTGCTGGGTAGGACGCCGAGCCCTGTGTAGGGGGTGGTGCTTGGCTGATTAAGGGGCCCATAAAAGCAGCCGCCCAGCCAGGCAGCGGTACAGCTGCGAGCAGCGAGGCTAACGGGGGAGTCTGAGAGAGAGTTCTCATTGGAGGAGAAGGTACCTGTATTTGCATCTGTCCTTGTGTGTTCTTGTGTGTTTGTTTGTAGGGGCCGGCAGGGGCTGCGTGCTTGGAAGGACGCCGAGCCCTGAGTAGGGGGTGGGGCTTGGCTGATTAAGGGGCCCATAAAAGCAGCCGCCCAGCCAGGCAGCGGTACAGCTGCGAGCAGCGGCAGCAAACAGGGCGGCTAACAGGGGAGTTTGAGAGAGAGTTCTCATTGGAGGAGAAGGTACCTGTATTTGCATCTGTCCTTGTGTGTTCTTGTGTGTTTGTTTGTAGGGGCCGGCAGGGGCTGGGTGCTGGGAAGGACGCCGAGCCCTGAGTAGGGGCGGGGCTTGGCTGATTAAGGGGCCCATAAAAGCGGCCGCCCAGCCAGGCAGCGGTACAGCTGCGAGCAGCGGCAGCAAACAGGGCAGCTAACAGGGGAGTTTGAGAGAGAGTTCTCATTGGAGGAGAAGGTACCTGTATTTGGATCTGTCCTTGTGTGCTCCTGTGTGTGTTTGTTTGTAGGGGCCGGCAGGGGCTGGCTGCTGGGAAGGACGCCGAGCCCTGTGTAGGGGGCGGGGCTTGGCTGATTAAGGGGCCCATAAAAGCGGCCGCGGTACAGCTGCGAGCAGCGGCAGCAAACAGGGCGGCTAACAGGGGAGTTTGAGAGAGAGTTCTCATTGGAGGAGAAGGTACCTCTATTTGCATCTGTCCTTGTGTGTTCTTGTGTGTGTGTTTGTTTGTAGGGACTGGCAGGGGCTGGGTGCTGGGAAGGACGCCGAGCCCTGTGTAGGGGGCGGGGCTTGGCTGATTAAGGGGCCCATAAAAGCGGCCGCCCAGCCAGGCAGCGGCAGCAAACAGGGCGGCTAACAGGGGAGTTTGAGAGAGAGTTCTCATTGGAGGAGAAGGTACCTGTATTTGCATCTGTCCTTGTGTGTGTGTTTGTTTGTAGGGGCCGGCAGGGGCTGGGTGCTGGGAAGGACGCCGAGCCCT
>NW_027056134.1:0-6000 GCF_011386835.1 Chrysemys picta bellii
CAGGGGCTGGGTGCTGGGAAGGACGCCGAGCCCTGTGTAGGGGGCGGCGTTTGGCTGATTAAGGGGCCCATAAAAGCGGCCGCCCAGCCAGGCAGCGGTACAGCTGCGAGCAGCGGCAGCAAACAGGGCGGCTAACAGGGGAGTTCTCATTGGAGGAGAAGGTACCTGTATTTGCATCTGTCCTTGTGTGTTCTTGTGTGTGTGTTTGTTTGTAGGGGCCGGCAGTGTCTGGGTGCTGGGAAGGACGCCGAGCCCTGTGTAGTGGGCGGGGCTTGGCTGATTAAGGGGCCCATAAAAGCGGCCGCCCAGCCAGGCAGCGGTAAAGCTGCGAGCAGCGGCAGCAAACAGGGCGGCTAACGGGGGAGTTTGAGAGAGAGTTCTCATTGGAGGAGAAGGTACCTGTATTTGCATCTGTCCTTCTGTGTTCTTGTGTGTGTGTTTGTTTGTAGGGGCTGGCAGGGGCTGGGTGCTGGGAAGGACGCCGAGCCCTGTGTAGGGGGCGGGGCTTGGCTGATGAAGGGGCCCATAAAAGTAGCCGCCCAGCCAGGCAGCGGTACAGCTGCGAGTAGCGGCAGCAAACAGGGCGGCTAACAGGGGAGTTTGAGAGAGCGTTCTCATTGGAGGAGAAGGTACCTGTATTTGCATCTGTCCTTGTGTGTTCTTGTGTGTGTGTTTCTTTGTAGGGGCCGGCAGGGGCTGGGTGCTGGGAAGGACGCCGAGCCCTGTGTAGGGGGCGGGGCTTGGCTGATTAAGGGGCCCATAAAAGCGGCCGCCCAGCCAGGCAGCGGTACAGCTGCGAGCAGCGGCAGCAAACAGGGCGGCTAACAGGGGAGTTTGAGAGAGAGTTCTCATTGGAGGAGAAGGTACCTGTATTTGCATCTGTCCTTGTGTGTTTGTGTTTGTTTGTAGGGGCCGGCAGGGCCTGGGTGTTGGGAAGGACACCGAGCCCTGTGTAGGGGGCGGGGCTTGGCTGATTAAGGGGCCCATAAAAGCCACCGCCCAGCCAGGCAGCGGTACAGCTGCGAGCAGCGGCAGCAAACAGGGCGGCTAACGGGGAAGTTTGAGAGAGAGTTCTCATTGGAGGAGAAGGTACCTGTATTTGCATCTGTCCTTGTGTGTTCTTGTGTGTGTGTTTGTTTGTAGGGGCCGGCAGGGGCTGGGTGTTGGGAAGGACGCCGAGCCCTGTGTAGGGGGCGGGGCTTGGCTGATTAAGGGGCCCATAAAAGCGGCCGCCCAGCCAGGCAGCGGTACAGCTGCGAGCAGCGGCAGCAAACAGGGCGGCTAACGGGGGAGTTTGAGAGACAGTTCTCATTGGAGGAGAAGGTACCTGTATTTGCATCTGTCCTTGTGTGTTCTTGTGTGTTTGTTTGTAGGGGCCGGCAGGGGCTGGGTGCTGGGAAGGACACCGAGCCCTGTGTAGGGGGCGGGGCTTGGCTGATTAAGGGGCCCATAAAAGCGGCTGCCCAGCCAGGCAGCGGTACAGCTGCGAGCAGCGGCAGCAAACAGGGCGGCTAACAGGGGAGTTTGAGAGAGAGTTCTCATTGGAGGAGAAGGTACCTGTATTTGCATCTGTCCTTGTGTGTTCTTGTGTGTTTGTTTGTAGGGGCCGGCAGGGGCTGGGTGCTGGGAAGGACGCCGAGCCCTGAGTAGGGGGCGGGGCTTGGCTGATTAAGGGGCCCATAAAATCGGCCGCCCAGCCAGGCAGCGGTACAGCTGCGAGCAGCGGCAGCAAACAGGGCGGCTAACAGGGGAGTTTGAGAGAGAGTTCTCATTGGAGGAGAAGGTACCTGTATTTGCTTCTGTCCTTGTGTGTTCTTGTGTGTTTGTTTGTAGGGGCCGGCAGGGGCTGGGTGCTGGGAAGGACGCCGAGCCCTGAGTAGGAGGCGGGGCTTGGCTGATTAAGGGGCCCATAAAAGCGGCCGCCCAGCCAGGCAACGGTAGCAAACAGGGCGGCTAACGGGGGAGTTTGAGAGAGAGTTCTCATTGGAGGAGAAGGTACCTGTATTTGCATCGGTCCTTGTGTGTTCTTGTGTGTGTGTTTGTTTGTAGGGGCCGGCAGTGTCTGGGTGCTGGGAAGGACGCCGAACCCTGTGTAGGGGGCGGGGCTTGGCTGATTAAAGGGCCCATAAAAGCGGCCGCCCAGCCAGGCAGCGGTAAAGCTGCGAGCAGCGGCAGCAAACAGGGCGGCTAACGGGGGAGTTTGAGAGAGAGTTCTCATTGGAGGAGAAGGTACCTGTATTTGCATCTGTCCTTCTGTGTTCTTGTGTGTGTGTTTGTTTGTAGGGGCTGGCAGGGGCTGGGTGCTGGGAAGGACGCCGAGCCCTGTGTAGGGGGCGGGGCTTGGCTGATGAAGGGGCCCATAAAAGTGGCCGCCCAGCCAGGCAGCGGTACAGCTGCGAGCAGCGGCAGCAAACAGGGCGGCTAACAGGGGAGTTTGAGAGAGCGTTCTCATTGGAGGAGAAGGTACCTGTATTTGCATCTGTCCTTGTGTGTTTGTGTTTGTTTGTAGGGGCCGGCAGGGGCTGGGTGTTGGGAAGGACGCCGAGCCCTGAGTAGGGGGCGGGGCTTGGCTGATTAAGGGGCCTATAAAAGCGGCCGCCCAGCCAGGCAGCGGTACAGCTGCGAGCAGCGGCAGCAAACAGGGCGGCTAACGCGGAAGTTTGAGAGAGAGTTCTCATTGGAGGAGAAGGTACCTGTATTTGCATCTGTCCTTGTGTTTTCTTGTGTGTGTGTTTGTTTGTAGGGGCCGGCAGGGGCTGGGTGCTGGAAAGGAGGCCGAGCCCTGTGCAGGGGGCGGGGCTTGGCTGATTAAGGGGCCCATAAAAGCGGCCGCCCAGCCAGGCAGCGGTACAGCTGCGAGCAGCGGCAGCAAGCAGGGCGGCTAACAGGGGAGTTTGAGAGAGAGTTCTCATTGGAGGAGAAGGTACCTGTATTTGCATCTGTCCTTGTGTGTTCTTGTGTGTTTTTTTGTAGGGGCCGGCAGGGGCTGGGTGCTGGGAAGGACGCCGAGCCCTGTGCAGGGGGCGGGGCTTGGCTGATTAAGGGGCCCATAAAAGCGGCCGCCCAGCCAGGCAGTGGTACAGCTGCGAGCAGCGGCAGCAAACAGGGCGGCTAACAGCGGAGTTTGAGAGAGAGTTCTCATTGGAGGAGAAGGTACCTGTATTTGCATCTGTCCTTGTGTGTTCTTGTGTGTTTGTTTGTAGGGGCCGGCAGGGGCTGGGTGCTGGGAAGGACGCCGAGCCCTGTGTAGGGGGCGGGGCTTGGCTGATTAAGGGGCCCATAAAGGCGGCCGCCCAGCCAGGCAGCGGTACAGCTGCAAGCAGCGGAAGCAAACAGGGCGGCTAACAAGGCAGTTTGAGAGAGAGTTCTCATTGGAGGAGAAGGTACCTGTATTTGCATCTGTCCTTGTGTGTTCTTGTGTGTTTGTTTGTAGGGGCCGGCAGGGGCTGGGTGCTGGGAAGGACGCCGAGCCCTGAGTAGCGGGCGGGGCTTGGCTGATTAAGGGGCCCATAAAATCGGCCGCCCAGCCAGGCAACGGTAGCAAACAGGGCGGCAAACGGGGGAGTTTGAGAGAGAGTTCTCATTGGAGGAGAAGGTACCTGTATTTGCATCTGTCCTTGTGTGTTCTTGTGTGTTTGTTTGTAGGGGCCGGCAGGGGCTGGGTGCTGGGAAGGACGCCGAGCCCTGTGAAGGGGGCGGGGCTTGGCTGATTAAGGGGCCCATAAAAGCGGCCGCCCAGCCAGGCAGCGGTACACCTGCAAGCAGCGGCAGCAAACAGGGCGGCTAACAAGGCAGTTTGAGAGAGAGTTCTCATTGGAGGAGAAGGTACCTGTATTTGCATCTGTCCTTGTGTGTTCTTGTGTGTTTGTTTGTAGGGGCCGGCAGGGGCTGGGTGCTGGGAAGGACGCCGAGCCCTGAGTAGGGGGCGGGGCTTGGCTGATTAAGGGGCCCATAAAATCGGCCGCCCAGCCAGGCAGCGGTACAGCTGCGAGCAGCGGCAGCAAACAAACAGGGCGGCTAACAGGGGAGTTTGAGAGAGAGTTCTCATTGGAGGAGAAGGTACCTGTATTTGCATCTGTCCATGTGTGTTCTTGTGTGTTTGTTTGTAGGGGCCGTCAGGGGCTGGGTGCTGGGAAGGACGCCGAGCCCTGAGTAGGAGGCGGGGCTTGGCTGATTAAGGGGCCCATAAAAGCGGCCGCCCAGCCAGGCAGCGGTAAAGCTGCGAGCAGCGGCAGCAAACAGGGCGGCTAACAGGTGAGTTTGAGAGAGAGTTCTCATTGGAGGAGAAGGTACCTGTATTTGCATCTGTCCTTGTGTGTTCTTGTGTGTGTGTTTGTTTGTAGGGGCCGGCAGTGTCTGGGTGCTGGGAAGGACGCCGAGCCCTGTGTAGGGGGCGGGGCTTGGCTGATGAAGGGGCCCATAAAAGCGGCCGCCCAGCCAGGCAGCGGTACAGCTGCGAGCAGCGGCAGCAAACAGGGCGGCTAACAGGGGAGTTTGAGAGAGAGTTCTCATTGGAGGAGAAGGTACCTGTATTTGCATCTGTCCATGTGTGTTCTTGTGTGTTTGTTTGTAGGGGCCGGCAGGGGCTGGGTGCTGGGAAGGACGCCGAGCCCTGAGTAGGAGGCGGGGCTTGGCTGATTAAGGGGCCCATAAAAGCGGCCGCCCAGCCAGGCAGCGGTAGCAAACAGGGCGGCTAACGGGGGAGTTTGAGAGAGAGTTCTCATTGGAGGAGAAGGTACCTGTATTTGCATCTGTTCTTGTGTGTTCTTGTGTGTGTGTTTGTTTGTAGGGGCCGGCAGGGGCTGGGTGCTGGGAAGGACGCCGAGCCCTGAGTAGGGGGCGGGGCTTGGCTGATTAAGGGGCCCATAAAAGCGGCCGCCCAGTTAGGCAGCGGTACAGCTGCAAGCAGCGGCAGCAAACAGGGCGGCTAACAGGGGAGTTTGAGAGAGAGTTCTCATTGGAGGAGAAGGTACCTGTATTTGCATCTGTCCTTGTGTGTTCTTATGTGTTTGTTTGTAGGGGCCGGGTGCTGGGAAGGACGCCGAGCCCAGAGTAGGGGGCGGGGCTTGGCTGATTAAGGGGCCCATAAAAGCGGCCACCCAGCCAGGCAGCGGTACAGCTGCGAGCAGCGGCAGCAAACAGGGCGGCTAACAGGGGAGTTTGAGAGAGAGTTCTAATTGGAGGAGAAGGTACCTGTATTTGCATCTGTCCTTGTGTGTTCTTGTGTGTGTGTTTGTTTGTAGGGGACGGCAGGGGATGGGTGCTAGGAAGGAGGCAGAGCCCTGAGTAGGGGGCGGGGCTTGGCTGATGAAGGGGCCCATAAAAGCGGCCGCCCACCCAGGCAGCGGTACAGCTGCGAGCAGCGGCCTCAAACAGGGCGCTTAACAGGAGAGTTTGAGAGAGAGTTCTCATTGGAGGAGAAGGTACCTGTATTTGCATCTGTCCTTGTGTGTTCTTGTGTGTTTGTTTGTAGGGGCCGGGTGCTGGGAAGGACGCCGAGCCCTGAGTAGGGGGCGGGGCTTGGCTGATTAAGGGGCCCATAAAAGCGGCCGCCCAGGCAGGCAGCGGTACAGCTGCGAGCAGCAGGAGCAAACAGGGCGACTAACAGGGGAGTTTGAGAGAGAGTTCTCATTGGAGGATAAGGGTACCTGTATTTGCATCTGTCCTTGTGTGTTCTTGTGTGTTTGTTTGTAGGGGCCGGCAGAGGCTGGGTGCTGGGAAGGACGCCGAGACCTGTGTAGGGGGCCGGGCTTGGCTGATTAAGGGGCCCATAAAAGCGGCCGCCCAGCCAGGCAGCGGTACAGCTGCGAGCAGCGGTAGCAAACAGGGTGGCTAACAGGGAGTTTGAGAGAGAGTTCTCATTGGAGGAGAAGGTACCTGTATTTGCATCTGTCCTTGTGTGTTCTTGTGTGTTTGTTTGTAGGGGCCGGCAGGGGCTGGGTACTGGGAAGGACGCCGAGCCCTGTGTAGGGGGCCGGGCTTGGCTGATTAAGGGGCCCA
>NW_027056135.1:0-6000 GCF_011386835.1 Chrysemys picta bellii
CGGCTAACAGGGGAGTTTGAGAGAGAGTTCTCATTGGAGGAGAAGGTACCTGTATTTGCATCTGTCCTTGTGTGTTCTTGTGTGTTTGTTTGTAGGGGCCGGCAGGGGCTGGGTGCTGGGAAGGACGCCGAGTCCTGAGTAGGGGGCGGGGCTTGGCTGATTAAGGGGCCCATAAAAGCGGCCGCCCAGCCAGGCAGCGGTACAGCTGCGAGCAGCGGCAGCAAACAGGGCGGCTAACAGGGGAGTTTGAGAGAGAGTTCTCATGGGAGGAGAAGGTACCTGTATTTGCAACTGTCCTTGTGTGTTCTTGTGTGTTTGTTTGTAGGGGCCGGCAGGGGCTGGGTGCTGGGAAGGACGCCGAGCCCTGAGTAGGGGGCGGGGCTTGGCTGATTAAGGGGCCCATAAAAGCGGCCGCCCAGCCAGGCAGCGCTACAGCTGCGAGCAGCGGCAGCAAACAGGGCGGCTAACAGGGGAGTTTGAGAGAGAGTTCTCATGGGAGGAGAAGGTACCTGTATTTGCATCTGTCCTTGTGTGTTCTTGTGTGTTTGTTTGTAGGGGCCGGCAGGGGCTGGGTGCTGGGAAGGACGCCGAGCCCTGAGTAGGGGGCGGGGTTTGGCTGATTAAGGGGCCCATAAAAGCGGCCGCCCAGACAGGCAGCGGTGCAGCGGCAGCAAACAGGGCGGCTAACAGGGGAGTTTGAGAGAGAGTTCTCATTGGAGGAGAAGGTACCTGTATTTGCATCTGTCCTTGTGTGTTCTTGTGTGTTTGTTTGTAGGGGCCGGCAGGGGCTGGGTGCTGGGAAGGACGCCGAGCCCTGAGTAGGGGGCGGGGCTTGGATGATTAAGGGGCCCATAAAAGCGGCCGCCCAGCCAGGCAGCGCTACAGCTGCGAGCAGCGGCAGCAAACAGGGCGGCTAACAGGGGAGTTTGAGAGAGAGTTCTCATGGGAGGAGAAGGTACCTGTATTTGCAACTGTCCTTGTGTGTTCTTGTGTGTTTGTTTGTAGGGGCCGGCAGGGGCTGGGTGCTGGGAAGGACGCCGAGCCCTGAGTAGGGGGCGGGGCTTGGCTGATTAAGGGGCCCATAAAAGCGGCCGCCCAGCCAGGCAGCGCTACAGCTGCGAGCAGCGGCAGCAAACAGGGCGGCTAACAGGGGAGTTTGAGAGAGAGTTCTCATGGGAGGAGAAGGTACCTGTATTTGCATCTGTCCTTGTGTGTTCTTGTGTGTTTGTTTGTAGGGGCCGGCAGGGGCTGGGTGCTGGGAAGGACGCCGAGCCCTGTGTAGGGTGCGGGGCTTGGCTGATTAAGGGGCCCATAAAAGCGGCCGCCCAGCCAGGCAGCGGTACAGCTGCGAGCAGCGGCAGCAAACAGGGCGGCTAACAGGGGAGTTTGAGAGAGAGTTCTCATTGGAGGAGAAGGTACCTGTATTTGCATCTGTCCTTGTGTGTTCTTGTGTGTGTGTTTGTTTGTAGGGGCCGGCAGGGGCTGCGTGCTGGGAAGGACGCCGAGCCCTGTGTAGGGGGCGGGGCTTGGCTGATTAAGGGGCCCATAAAAGCGGCCGCCCAGACAGGCAGCGGTACAGCTGCGAGCAGCGGCAGCAAACAGGGTGGCTAACAGGAGAGTTTGAGAGAGTTCTCATTGGAGGAGAAGGTATCTGTATTTGCATCTGTCCTTGTGTGTTCTTGTGTGTGTGTTTGTTTGTAGGGGCCGGCAGGGGCTGGGTGCTGGGAAGGACGCCGAGCCCTGTAGGGGGCGGGGCTTGGCTGATTAAGGGGCCCATAAAAGTGGCCGCTAAGCCAGGCAGCGGTACAGCTGCGAGGAGCCGCAGCAAACAGGGCGGCTAACAGGGGAGTTTGAGCGAGAGTTCTCATTGGAGGAGAAGGTACCTGTATTTGCATCTGTCCTTGTGTGTTCTTGTGTGTTTGTTTCTAGGGGCCGGGTGCTGGGAAGGACGCCGAGCTCTGAGTAGGGGGCGGGGCTTGGCTGATTAAGGGGCCCATAAAAGCGGCCGCCCAGCCAGGCAGCGGTACAGCTGCGAGCAGCGGCAGCAAACAGGGCGGCTAACAGGGGAGTTTGAGAGAGAGTTCTCATTGGAGGAGAAGGTACCTGTATTTGCATCTGTCCTTGTGTGTTCTTGTGTGTTTGTTTGTAGGGGCCGGGTGCTGGGAAGGACGCCGAGCCCTGAGTAGGGGGCGGGGCTTGGCTGATTAAGGGGCCCATAAAAGCGGCCGCCCAGCCAGGCAGCGGTACAGCTGCGAGTAGCGGCAGCAAACAGGGCGGCTAACAGGGGCGTTTGAGAGAGAGTTCTCATTGGAGGACAAGGTACCTGTATTTTCATCTGTCCTTGTGTGTTCTTGTGTGTTTGTTTGTAGGGGCCGGCAGGGGCTGGGTGCTGGGAAGGACGCCGAGACCTGTGTAGGGGGCGGGGCTTGGCTGATTAAGGGGCCCATAAAAGCGGCCGCTTAGCCAGGCAGCGGTACAGCTGCGAGCAGCGGAAGCAAACAGGGCGGCTAACAGGGGAGTTTGAGAGAGTTCTCATTGGAGGAGAAGGTACCTGTATTTGCATCTGTCCTTCTGTGTTCTTGTGTGTTTGTTTGTAGGGGCCGACAGGGGCTGGGTGCTGGGAAGGACGTCAAGCCCTGAGTAGGGGGCGGGGCTTGGCTGATTAAGGGGCCCATAAAAGCGGCCGCCCAGCCAGGCAGCGGTATAGCTGTGAGCAGCGGCAGCAAATAGGGCGGCTAACAGCGAAGTTTGAGAGAGAGTTCTCATTGGAGGAGAAGGTATCTGTATTTGCATCTGTCCTTGTATGTTCTTGTGTGTTTGTTTGTAGGGGCCGGCAGGGGCTGGGTGCTGGGAAGAACGCCGAGCCCTGAGTAGGGGGCGGGGCTTGGCTGATTAAGAGGCCCATAAAAGCGGCCGCCCAGCCAGGCAGCGGTACAGCGGCAGCAAACAGGGCGGCAAACAGGGGAGTTTGAGAGAGAGTTCTCATTGGAGGAGAAGGTACCTCTATTTGCATCTGTCCTTGTGTGTTTGTTTGTAGGGGCCGGCAGGGGCTGGGTGCTGGGAAGGACGCCGAGCCCTGAGTAGGGGGCGGGGCTTGGCTGATTAAGGGGCCCATAAAAGCGGCCGCCCAGCCAGGCAGCGGTACAGCTGCGAGTAGCGGCAGCAAACAGGGCGGCTAACAGGGGAGTTTGAGAGAGAGTTCTCATGGGAGGAGAAGGTACCTGTATTTGCATCTGTCCTTGTGTGTTCTTGTGTGTTTGTTTGTAGGGGCCGGCAGGGGCTGGGTGCTGGGAAGGACGCCGAGACCTGTGTAGGGGGCGGGGCTTGGCTGATTAAGGGGCCCATAAAAGCGGCCGCTTAGCCAGGCAGCGGTACAGCTGCGAGCAGCGGCAGCAAACAGGGCGGCTAACAGGGGAGTTTGAGAGAGTTCTCATTGGAGGAGAAGGTACCTGTATTTGCATCTGTCCTTCTCTGTTCTTGTGTGTTTGTTTGTAGGGGCCGACAGGGGCTGGGTGCTGGGAAGGACGCCGAGCCCTGAGTAGGGGGCGGGGCTTGGCTGATTAAGGGGCCCATAAAAGCGGCCGCCCAGCCAGGCAGCGGTATAGCTGCGAGCAGCGGCAGCAAATAGGGCGGCTAACAGCGAAGTTTGAGAGAGAGTTCTCATTAGAGGAGAAGGTACCTGTATTTGCATCTGTCCTTGTATGTTCTTGTGTGTTTGTTTGTAGGGGCCGGCAGAGGCTGGGTGCTGGGAAGGACGCCGAGCCCTGATTAGGGGGCGGGGCTTGGCTCATTAAGGGGCCCATAAAAGCGGCCGCCCAGCCAGGCAGCGCTACAGCGGCAGCAAACAGGGCGGCTAACAGGGGAGTTTGAGAGAGAGTTCTCATTGGAGGAGAAGGTACCTGTATTTGCATCTGTCCTTGTGTGTTTGTTTGTAGGGGCCGGCAGGGGCTGGGTGCTGGGAAGGACGCCGAGCCCTGATTAGGGGGCGGGGCTTGGCTGATTAAGGGGCCCATAAAAGCGGCCGCCCAGCCAGGCAGCGCTACAGCGGCAGCAAACAGGGCGGCTAACAGGGGAGTTTGAGAGAGAGTTCTCATTGGAGGAGAAGGTACCTGTATTTGCATCTGTCCTTGTGTGTTTGTTTGTAGGGGCCGGCAGGGGCTGGGTGCTGGGAAGGACTCCGAGCCCTGAGTAGGGGGCGGGGCTTGGCTGATTAAGGGGCCCATAAAAGCGGCCGCCTAGCCAGGCAGCGGTACAGATGCGAGCAGCGGCAGCAAACAGGGCGGCTAACAGGGGAGTTTGAGAGAGAGTTCTCATGGGAGGAGAAGGTACCTGTATTTGCATCTGTCCTTGTGTGTTCTTGTGTGTTTGTTTGTAGGGGCCGGCAGGGGCTGGGTGCTGGGAAGGACGCCGAGCCCTGAGTAGGGGGCGGGGCTTGGATGATTAAGGGGCCCATAAAAGCGGCCGCCCAGCCAGGCAGCGCTACAGCTGCGAGCAGCGGCAGCAAACAGGGTGGCTAACAGGGGAGTTTGAGAGAGAGTTCTCATTGGAGGAGAAGGTACTTGTATTTGCATCTGTCCTTGTGTGTTCTTGTGTGTTTGTTTGTAGGGGCCGGCAGGGGCTGGGTGCTGGGAAGGACGCCGAGCCCTTAGTAGGGGGCGGGGCTTGGCTGATTAAGGGGCCCATAAAAGCGGCCGCCCAGCCAGGCAGCGCTACAGCTGCGAGCAGCGGCAGCAAACAGGGCGGCTAACAGGGGACTTTGAGAGAGAGTTCTCATTGAAGGAGAAGGTACCTGTATTTGCATCTGTCCTTGTGTGTTCTTGTGTGTTTGTTTGTAGGGGCCGGCAGGGGCTGGGTGCTGGGAAGGACGCCGAGCCCTGTGTAGGGGGCGGGGCTTGGCTGATTAAGGGGCCCATAAAAGCGGCCGCCCAGCCAGGCAGCGGTAGAGCTGCGAGGAGCGGCAGCAAACAGGGCGGCTAACAGGGGAGTTTGAGAGAGAGTTCTCATTGGAGGAGAAGGTACCTGTATTTGCATCTGTCCTTGTGTGTTCTTGTGTGTGTGTTTGTTTGTAGGGGCCGGGTGCTGGGAAGGACGCCGAGCCCTGAGTAGGGGGCGGGGCTTGGCTGATTAAGGGGCCCATAAAAGCGGCCGCCCAGCCAGGCAGCGGTACAGCTGCGAGCAGCGGTAGCAAACAGGGCGGCTAACAGGGAGTTTGAGAGAGAATTCTCATTGGAGGAGAAGGTACCTGTATTTGCATCTGTCCTTGTGTGTTCTTGTGTGTTTGTTTGTAGGGGCCGGCAGGGGCTGGGTGCTGGGAAGGACGCCGAGCCCTGTGTAGGGGGCCTGGCTTGGCTGATTAAGGGGCCCATAAAAGCGGCCGCCCAGCCAGGCAGCGGTACAGCTGCGAGCAGCGGCAGCAAACAGGGCGGCTAACAGGGGAGTTTGAGAGAGTTCTCATTGGAGGAGAAGGTACCTGTATTTGCATCTGTCCTTGTATGTTCTTGTGTGTTTGTTTGTAGGGGCCGGCAGGGGCTG
Organism: Chrysemys picta bellii; assembly: GCF_011386835.1. Classification (NCBI taxonomy): domain Eukaryota; kingdom Metazoa; phylum Chordata; order Testudines; family Emydidae; genus Chrysemys; species Chrysemys picta. The sequence continues at coordinate 5,533 of NW_027056135.1, forward strand.
GGTGCTGGGAAGGACGCCGAGCCCTGAGTAGGGGGCGGGGCTTGGCTGATTAAGGGGCCCATAAAAGCGGCCGCCCAGCCAGGCAGCGCTACAGCTGCAAGCAGCGGCAGCAAACAGGGCGCCTAACAGGGGAGTTTGAGAGAGAGTTCTCATTGGAGGAGAAGGTACCTGTATTTGCATCTGTCCTTGTGTGTTCTTGTGTGTTTGTTTGTAGGGGCCGGCAGGGGCTGGCTGCTGGGAAGGACGCCGAGCCCTGAGTAGGGGGCGGGGCTTGGCTGATTAAGGGGCCCATAAAAGCGGCCGCCCAGCCAGGCAGCGGTACAGCTGCGAGCAGCGGCAGCAAACAGGGCGGCTAACAGGGGAGTTTGAGAGAGAGTTCTCATTGGAGGAGAAGGTACCTGTATTTGCATCTGTCCTTGTGTGTTCTTGTGTGTTTGTTTGTAGGGGCCGGCAGGGGCTGGGTGCTGG
>NW_027056136.1:0-6000 GCF_011386835.1 Chrysemys picta bellii
GTTCCCTATACAACAGCCCATCCTGCATAAAAAACCTGCCTCTCTCTTCACAGGCCGGGACCTGACTCTGAGCATCCTTCCTGGCCCTCTCTAGAGATACATCACTCTGCTGAGCCACAATAAATTCACTCTGGGTTTTGTTTGGATTCAGAATCATCTCTGATACTTCAGACAAACCCTCACCTGATCCATCTTGAGAGGCACTCTCTGTCTGTTTGCTGCCCCCCTCACTGCCATCGGGCAGGGTATCCGCCACAGCCCCAAATTCTTTCTGAGACCTGGTCACTACATTCACTTGGCCAGGCGCCCCCAATATGTTATTTCCTACCATCACATCAGCCGGAATCAAATCCCGGACAGCAGCCTTCACATCCCCTTTAAAGCCATCCCACTCCAGGTGGATTCTAGCCATCGGCAGGTCCACAGAATACTCGGATAACGCCACTACCGTCACATACTCCCCCGGCAGCATGTCCTCTGGCTTCACCAGATGTCCCTTGACTATAGTTACATCCGAGCCAGTGTCTCGCCATCCCGTGCATTCAACATCATTGACCTTTGCCTCCATGATAAACCTCTCACTCCCCTGCCATGCCTCAGTCCTGACATAACTGGTGAGCTTATCACCTCCTCCCAAGCCACTGGAGACGATGGGGTTAACATTAGCTACTGCTGTGCTTGCACCTGAACTTAAGGTGGAGCTGTTATGGCTTGGTTCAGCCTGAGTGCTCAGGGTAATGGAGTTGGCATTTATCGTGGCATTTGGGGTTGCTGGCTTTGGGCTGCCCTTCAGGGTCAGGCAGTCTGGTCTCATGTGGCCCAGCATACCACAGTGATAGCATGTAATCTGTTCCGTCCTGGGATGAGAGTTCCTACCCTCCGGGCCCCCTTGAACTCCTCTAGAAGAGTCAGGGACAGATTTACCTTTAAATCCCTCCCTCCTCTTGAACTGGGGAGAATGGTGATTAGTTTTCCCCGGGGTTTTACACCCTTCTCGAGCCCTGTTTTGGGTATGGGCATCCGCAATCTCTGCTGCCCGTAGGACTGACTCAGGCTCCCTGTCACACACAGCTGCTCTCACATGGTCAGGCACAATATCTAAGAACTGTTCCAAAGTTATTAAATCCAGCAATTTTTCAAAACTCCCATGCGCCTTGGCCCCCACAACCCACTTTTTAACAAAACCCATCAGCTTATGAGCACATTCTACAAAAGTACATTCCTTAGGCATTTTAAACTCTCTAAATTTAACTCTGTAAGATTCAGGAGTAACCTTGAATCGCCTTAACACAGAATCTTTAAACTGCCCATAATCCAAGGCTTCTTGTTCCCCCAAGTCATTAAATACCTCCCTGGCTTTTCCAGTCAGTCTGGTCAGCAGGACAGGCATTCGCTGACCCTCAGGGATCTGGTACAGATTGCAGAGGCGTTCAAGGGTAGACAAAAACTCCTCTATATCCTCAGTATCGTTGTAAATGGGACACATCCTTTCCCAGTTTTTCTCATGGCGGGGGGGAAGTGGAGTACCAGGTGGGGATGACTTTCTCCGCTCTTCCATTACTTGGAGCTGAAGTCTGGCCGTCTCCTGTTCAGCAATGAGCAGCTCTAGACGCCCCTTACGAGCTCTCTCTTCCCTCTCATCAGCCTCCTTCTTTCTTTGATCGGCTTCTTTCTCTCTCTCAGCAGCCTCTTTCTCTCTCTCAGCAGCCTCTTTCTCTCTCTCAGCAGCCTCTTTCTCTCTCTCTCTTTCTAACTCTGCTACTTTTTGCTTCTCCAGCAATCGAAGATCTGCTAGCTTCTGTTCATGCTCAAATTGCAGTTGACTTGTCACCCTTTGCATTCTAATTTTTTCTGCCTCTTCTGCAGCCTCAGGTAAGGGCTGTGCTCTTGCCCTCTGATCACTGGCTATTAACAGATTTCTCAGTTCTTGATTTGTAGCTTTCTTTCTAAAGCTTATCCTCTTTTCTGAACACAAATTTTCCAGGGCTTTTTTGCCAAGTCCCTCATATGCTCTTTGCTCAGCCATTGCAGCAGCTCTTTAACCAACAAAACTCTCAATCCCAAAATTCAAATTTGGACAGCGTGGGGTTCTGACCCAAAGCTTAATTGACCTGGTTCTGTGGATCCAAGCACGACTACGCCACTGTGACAAAGCGGTTCTGGCGGAACCTAACTGAGAGTGCCAACTCAGGACAAATTGCTCAAATAGGGCAGTTACAGCCCAAGGCTGGGGTTCTTTCCACCTCTAAGGCAAACCAAACCACCCAGACTAAGAGGACTTCGGTCTCACCCCCCGGCTAACCGCAAGTCTCACAAGCAATCTCCTTAGACACTCCAGTTTCCCAGTATTACCACCAGTGCCACTCGTTATGGGGACAAATGGTTATGAAAACCAATACCCCAATAAAAGAAAAAGGTTCTCCTGATCCCAAAGGACCAAGCCCCAGACCCAGGTCAATATACAAATCAGATATTACCCACAAATCACGCTGTTGCCAATCCTTTAGAATCTAAAATCTAAAGGTTTATTCATAAAAGGAAAAGGATAGAGATGAGAGTTAGAATTGGTTAAATGGAATCAATTACATACAGTAATGGCAAAGTTCTTGGTTCAGGCTTGCAGCAGCGATGGAATAAACTGCAGGTTCAAATCAAGTCTCTGGGATACATCCCCTGCTGGGATGGGTCCTCAGTCCTTTGTTCAAAGCTTCAGCTTGTAGCAAAGTTCCTCCAGAGGTATGAAGCAGGATTGAAGACCAGATGGAGATGAGGCATCAGCCTTATATAGTCTTTTCCAGGTATAAGAAAACCTCTTTGTTCTTACTGCGGAAAATTACAGCAAAATGGAGTCTGGAGTCACATGGGCCAGTCCCTGCATACTTTGCTGAGTTACAGGGCGTATCTGCCTTCTCTCGATGGGTCCATTGTATAGCTGATGGTCCTTAATGGGCCATCAAGCAGGCTAGGCAGAGCTAACACCAGTTTGTCTGGGATGTCACCCAGAAGCATAGCATAAGTTTGAAATACAGACAGTATAGAGCCAATATTCATAACTTCAACTACAAAAGTGATACACACGTATAGACAGCATAATCATAACCAGCAAACCATAACCTTGTTTTAGACACCCCATTTGACCCCCTTTATACAAGATTTGCGTGCCACTACAGGACCTTGGTTGCAACAATGATCTATATGGTCCCAGATTATATCAATAACGTCACAAACACACAAGGACAGATGCAAATACAGGTACCTTCTCCTCCAATGAGAACTCTCTCTCAAACTCCCCTGTTAGCCGCCCTGTTTGCTGCCGCTGCTCGCAGCTGTACCGCTGCCTGGCTGGGCGGCCGCTTTTATGGGCCCCTTAATCAGCCAAGCCCCGCCCCCTACACAGGGCTCGGCGTCCTTCCCAGCACCCAGCCCCTGCCGGCCCCTACAAACAAACACACAAGAACACACAAGGACAGATGCAAGTACAGGTACCTTCTCCTCCAATGAGAACTCTCTCTCAAACTCCCCTGTTAGCCGCCCTGTTTGCTGCCGCTGCTCGCAGCTGTACCGCTGACTGGCTGGGCGGCCGCTTTTATGGGCCCCTTAATCAGCCAAGCCCCGCCCCCTACACAGGGCTCGGCGTCCTTCCGAGCACCCAGCCCCTGCCGGCCCCTACAAACAAACACACAAGAACACACAAGGACAGATGCAAATACAGGTACCTTCTCCTCCAATGAGAACTCTCTCTCAAACTCCCCTGTTAGCCGCCCTGTTTGCTGCCGCTGCTCGCAGCTGTACCGTTGCCTGGCTGGGCGGCCGCTTTTATGGGCCCCTTAATCAGCCAAGCCCCGCCCCCTACAGAGGGCTCGGCGTCCTTCCCTGCACCCAGCCCCTGCCGGCCCCTACAAACAAACACACACAGAAGAACACACAAGGACAGATGCAAATACAGGTACCTTCTCCTCCAATGAGAACTCTCTCTCAAACTCCCCCGTTAGCTGCCCTGTTTGCTGCCGCTGCTCGCAGCTGTACCGCTGCCTGGCTGGGCGGCCGCTTTTATGGGCCCCTTAATCAGCCAAGCCCCGCCCCCTACACAGGGCTCCGCGTCCTTCCCAGCACCCAGCCCCTGCTGGCCCCTACAAACAAACACACAAGAACACACAAGGACAGATGCAAATACAGGTACCTTCTACCCCAATGAGAACTCCCCTGTTAGCCGCCCTGTTTGCTGCCGCTGCTCGCAGCTGTACCGCTGCCTGGCTGGGCGGCCGCTTTTATGGGCCCCTTAATCAGCCAAGCCCCGCCCCCTACACAGGGCTCGGCGTCCTTCCCAGCACCCAGCCCCTGCCGGCCCCTACAAACAAACACACAAGAATACACAAGGACAGATGCAAATACAGGTACCTTCTCCTCCAATGAGAACTCTCTCTCAAACTCCCCTGTTAGCCGCCCTGTTTGCTGCCGCTGCTCGCAGCTGTACCGCTGCCTGGCTGGGCGGCCGCTTTTATGGGCCCCTTAATCAGCCAAGCCCCGCCCCCTACAGAGGGCTCGGCGTCCTTCCCTGCACCCAGCCCCTGCCGGCCCCTACAAACAAACACACACACAAGAACACACAAGGACAGATGCAAATAGAGGTACCTTCTCCTCCAATGAGAACTCTCTCTCAAACTCCCCCGTTAGCTGCCCTGTTTGCTGCCGCTGCTCGCAGCTGTACCGCTGCCTGGCTGGGCGGCCGCTTTTATGGGCCCCTTAATCAGCCAAGCCCCGCCCCCTACACAGGGCTCCGCGTCCTTCCCAGCACCCAGCCCCTGCCGGCCCCTACAAACAAACACACAAGAACACACAAGGACAGATGCAAATACAGGTACCTTCTACCCCAATGAGAACTCCCCTGTTAGCCGCCCTGTTTGCTGCCGCTGCTCGCAGCTGTACCGCTGCCTGGCTGGGCGGCCGCTTTTATGGGCCCCTTAATCAGGCAAGCCCCGCCCCCTACACAGGGCTCGGCGTCCTTCCCAGCACCCAGCCCCTGCCGGCCCCTACAAACAAACACTCACACAAGAACACACAAGGACAGATGCAAATACAGGTACCTTCTTCTCCAATGAGAACTCTCTCTCAAACTCCCCTGTTAGCCGCCCTGTTTGCTGCCGCTGCTCGCAGCTGTACCGCTGCCTGGCTGGGCGGCCGCTTTTATGGGCCCCTTAATCAGCCAAGCCCCGCCCCCTACACAGGGCTCGGCGTCCTTCCCAGCACCCAGCCCCTGCCGGCCCCTACAAACAAACACACAAGAATACACAAGGACAGATGCAAATACAGGTACCTTCTCCTCCAATGAGAACTCTCTCTCAAACTCCCCTGTTAGCCGCCCTGTTTGCTGCCGCTGCTCGCAGCTGTACCGCTGCCTGTCTGGGCGGCCGCTTTTATGGGCCCCTTAATCAGCCAAGCCCCGCCCCCTACACAGGGCTCGGCCTCCTTCCCAGCACCCAGCCGCTGCCGGCCCCTACAAACAAACACACACACAAGAACACACAAGGACAGATGCAAATACAGGTACCTTCTCCTCCAATGAGGACTCTCTCTCAAACTCCCCTGTTAGCCGCCCTGTTTGCTGCCGCTGCTCGCAGCTGTACCGCTGCCTGGTTGGGCGGCCGCATTTATGGGCCCCTTAATCAGCCAAGCCCCGCCCCCTACTCAGGTCTCGGCGTCCTTCCCAGTACCCAGCCCCTGCCGGCCCCTACAAACAAACACACACACAAGAACACACAAGCACAGATGCAAATACAGGTACCTTCTCCTCCAATAAGAACTCTCTCTCAAACTCCCCTGTTAGCCACCCTGTTTGCTGCCGCTGCTCGCAGCTGTACCGCTGCCTGGCTGGGCGGCCGCTTTTATAGGCCCCTTAATCAGCCAAGCCCCGCCCCCTACACAGGGCTCGGCGTCCTTCCCAGCACCCAGCCCTTGCCGGCCCCTACAAACAAACACACAAGAACACACAAGGACAGATGC
>NW_027056137.1:0-6000 GCF_011386835.1 Chrysemys picta bellii
AAAACCTGGACCTGAAACAAAGCCCTAGCCCAGTCAGCCTTCGGATTTGCAACCTGAACCCAGAGGAGACACTCTTAGCTGGTCCCCAGCTCTGAACCTCTATTCCAAACACCCCAGCTGTGGTTGGTGGGAGGTGTCTACAGCCCCAGCTCATCCCAGGGCTGGTTCCGCAGCAGCAGAGCCCTGCACTGGGATGACTCCCCTAAAGGTTTTGGGGAGTGGGGAGGCAGAAGGGAGCAACCCTGAAACCCTGCTCTGAATTCGGCACCTCCGAGCCAGCTTTATTTGCAGTGGCTCCAAATTCAGTGCCAGGGGTGCGGCTGGCTCTGTAGCTGGGAGCAGTTCACAGTTGCCCTGCTTTGGAGAACAGCCCTGTTTGATGACTGGGGACCAAGAGAGCACAGGGACTCCGAGCTAAACCAGACCCGCTGCCAGACGCATCCCTGGGCACCAGCTTCCCAGTGCGCACAGCCCCCGCGTAATGACAGAGCCAGGGCCAGGGCTCCCCACGCCGCCATCTGTCCCCCTCCCCCAACTGCCCAGAGCAAGAGGAAACCGGCCAGATCCTTTCTGACTCAGGCACTTGGCTTTCATACTAATATGGTCCGAGTGCGGCTCCTTTGATGCGCGCTCCGGGGCCGGGATGGGGCCGGGGGGGGAAAGCCCCGGGGCAGAGCGGGTCTGGGTCTCGCCGGACAGGGAGCCGCAGTCACGATGCGCTGCGTGGGCCTGGGGGAGCCCACGCGTGGGCCTGGGGGAGCCCACGCGTGACCCTGCAGCAGGAGCACATAGAGGATCTGGCCGGCCTGGGGCAGAGCTGCCCCGAAGGCACGTACCTGCTGCTGGGCTGGGCTGGACTCTCCTTGGCGCTGCGCTCCCCGGCTGGGCTCTGCTGGGGGCTGGGTTTTGTTGTCCCCGGGAGAAGGCGTGTCCTGAGGCACACACACACACACCCCTGCAGGCCCGGGAGGCCGGGCTCTTTGCACTCCGCCCCGAGGGGCTGATGTCACGGCTCCGGAAGAAAGAGGCCCCGCTGCCCACCCAAGCTTCCGGCGAGGGGCAGGGGAGCGGCACCCGGGGACCCGCCCGTGCAGGAGCCCGGCACAGGCTGGGAAATGCGCCCGCGAAGGGGCGCGGGACAGGGTGCCACCTCCCCCGGGGAAAGGGGGAGCAGTCTGGCCAGGGCTCCCTGGTGCCCAGCTCCCCTGCACTCCGGAGCGCCCAGCCGGTTAGCGGGAACAGCAGCAGGTGCCTTGTCCGGGCCGGGGCTGCGCTAGCTCAGGTGGCAGGAGCTCTACAAAATGTGTTCAGTGATACCCCAGAAACCGGACCTGCAGCCCCCCGCTATTCCAGGCGGGGCTCCCCTCCCAGCTCTGCTGATACCCCGCAATCCTGCCCTCGGCCCCTGCTATTCCAGCCTGGTGCTCCCCTCCCAGCTCTGCTGATACCCCTCAATCCTGCCCTCAGCCCCCCGCTATTCCAGGCAGGGCTCCCCTCCCAGCTCTGCTGATACCCCGCGATCTGGACCCTCAGTGCCCTGCTCTTCCAGCCTGGAGCTCCCCTGGCAGCTCTGCTGAGACCCCTCAATCCTACTCCAGTGCAGGGCTCTCCCCCAGCTCTGCTGAGACCCCTCAAATCCAACTTGCAGCCCCCCTTGTTATTCCAGCTCTGCAAATGTTCCTCATCTTTAACCCATAGCACCTCCTGCTGTTAGTCTTGGGCCTCTGCATATCCGTCAGCATTCACAAAGAACCACTAGGAGCTCAACTGAGACCAGCAAACTCATTTCATTGGTAACCTACAACAGATTTGGGCTAGCAGTGTTGGGATACTCAGTAGGTGTGGGCAAGCTAGTTTGGATAAACGATTCACCTGGCCAACTATCCAGCTCAGAGTGAACCATTTTGTAGGTCCATAATATGTTCCCTTAACTGCCCTCCCAGATTAGCCCCGTGCCCCAACAGCCACTGTGCCTTACCCACAGTGACAAGATGTGATAGAGCCCCCAGTTTAGTAGCCATCAGCTGAAGATTCATGGTTACATTAGAAAGGGGGAAAGGCAGGAATATTAATAAATTAAGATCCACCAGTCAGGTTGCTGTTTATTCTCATGGAGCAGAGAGAGAAGTGGAAGTAGAGAAGTAAGGGGATTTTCCCAAGTCACACAGCAAATCAGTGACCAAGCCAAGATTAGGACTCGGGATATGCTGATTCCAAGTATTGTGCTGACTCCTCTAGGTCATGGTGTTGTGTAATCGACCAAGCCCTTGCAGAGGACAATAAACTTTGGTCACTGCGGACCTGGGCCAGATTCTGATCGAGACACAGAGCTCCTCGCCTTATCAGCTCTCCAATCCCCTCTTGCATGCTGGATAAAAGAAAAGCCCCCTCACATTTCAAAGGAGCCCTCACTGGAGCTGGGCAAATGCCTGATGTTTTGGTTTGCTAGAGAGACAAGGTGGGGGAGGTAATATCTTCTATTGGACCAACTTCTGTGGAGAAGAAACATGAGCTTGCTTTGGTTTGTTGGCAGTTCCAAAACATTGGGGAAGAAGAAGAAAAAAATTGGTTCAACCCAAACCAAAACTTTTCAGAATTTTTGGAAAATTGGAAAAGTCAGAAAAAATTTGTTTCAGACCTTTAAAGCAAAGGAAATGAAGGGCTAGATTCACAACACAAAATCGGCACGTTCCCTCCACCCCCAATGGTTCGGGCACTACCAGGGCCGGATTAAGACTTTTAGAGGCCCTAAACACTGAAAAGATTATGGTGCCCCGCAATATGTAATTCAAAATAAAAACAATACTATACCGTAAATGACACAAAACTTACATGTATGCAGAAATTAAAATAGCTTCTTTCTAGATTTTCTGATTGTAAAATTCTGGATAAGTTCATCGAAGCTGATTCGACAAAACATGTCCACTTCCATACACAATAGAGAAAGTGAATCAAGTCTGTCCTGACACATTGCTGTTCTCTGAGGGTTTTTTATTCTTTTCAGCTGAGAAAAAGAGCATTCTGCGGAGCAGTTAGTAATCATCAATGTTAGAAAAATACGTAGTGCGATCTCTACATTTGGAAATACACATTGTATTCTGTCTTTCAGTATTGTGTCATGAAGATCAATGTGACTGAATTTCATTTTTCCTGTTTCATTAAACTTTGCGCGCATATAACAGTGGAACTGCCGTACTTCTCCACAGAGATTCATATTCAAGTCAACAGGGTATGAGTCAACTAGCTTTTGGGAACCTTGTGAATATTGTTTGTCAGATAAGTCCATATCGTTTAGAAAAGAAAATCTACTTGATACTTCTTTGTACACGTCACCTCTCCTCTTCATATGAGCTTTAAGTGTATCAATTATAGCATAGTAAGTAGATACACGAAATTTGACTCTAGGATTCAATGCTGTTTCTGTTGCACTGCTATCATTTGCTTGTTTTTTCCTGATTCGCTTGTGGGACTGGGCTTCTTTGTAATTAGTATCAGGCAAGATATCTTTTGATATGTCTTCAAATCTTTCGAAATCATTCCTCAAAGTGTGTAAGTGGTCTGCTAATGATTGACAGAGGTCTGCACAAATCCAATTCTTTTTCTTGGAGAGCTTGACTTGTGTGGTAAAAGTGTTGTAAAATTTCATTCCACATGGTCAACATGAATACAAACTTTAGTTCTTGCATCTTGTTTGCAATGTTTTCTGCCTCTCAAATAGAGGATAAACACCTACTACTGCTTTCAGATACTCCCTTACCTCAAGTGGGAGAGGTCTGTGCAGTAGATTTGAAGGTGCCAGCCCTGCTGATGAACCACATACCTGTCCATATGATGGAATATAGTTTGTCAATTTGCTTTTAAAACCAGCTAGGAAGTTACACATACAAAACTATGTTAAAAGAACATCAAAGTGGTCAAGATGGCCTGCTTAGCTACACAGGCCTGATTCATTCCCAGAGCAGGCTCAGCCTGTGCATTGAATGAGGCCGGGTTCTGTGGGGGGAAAAAAGTATGTGATCATGTCATTAAAAATTGTATTGTAGCGTGTATGCACATGCACAACAGACCAAATTAAGGTTGCATAGGCAGCCTTAATTCTAGCATTGCCTAACTTCTGAGTGCTTGCTTTTGGAAGCTTAATGTCCTTTTAATGTAGGTTTGTGTTTAAACCTACATCAGGTTAACTTGTGCTGGTAGGTTTACGGATGCAAGTTAAGTCAATATAACTAGTTTTAAATAAATATATTTTGTCCACACAGGCATTTGCACTGGATTAACTAAATCAGTTTTTCAAACTGATGCAACTTCTGTGTTTAGAGAAGGCCTTACAACAGAAGAGGGTGTCCAGAAGAGAGTCCATGCATGCCCCTATAGAGAAAGTGAAGCAGGAATTGCCCTGTTCTGTGCATTCCCTCTGAAGCATCTGACATGGGCTGGAAACAGGCTACTGGGCTAGATGGACCATTGGTCTGACCCATTATGGCCGTTCTTAGGAAACAAGTCGGACTGCCTTGAAGTCAAGCTTCAAGAGATTGTTGGGCACAGTGGGTGTCGTTCAGCAAGCGGAAATCCAGCCAGAGTGAAACCGTAGAGAGGAGGAGAAAGTACAAGAAGGAAGTTACAGGGTATAAGAAATGTTTTTGAGGAACAAATCACCAAAAAGAGGGCTACTGGCCCTGATGGATGGTCTCCCCTGGGCTGTGGGCTAGGGTCATGTTGCTGACCCCTGGCCCCATGATAGACTAATATTGAATCCTGCTGTCCTGCTCAGAGGCACAACAGGCTTGTGCTGACATGTCTAGTCATCCACTCAGGCCACACCCAGGGAGCCACTTGTTCTGCCACAGTCAGGGCTGGTTCTAGGGGCAGGAACTTCCATAGGATGTCATACCACTGTGTCGCTTGGCTTTTTTTATAGACTAAAACACAGTAACACATGTCTCTCATCACCTTACAGAAGATGCAGATAGGACCATCTGCCTATGCAGTAAATAAAGTAGAGGGAGTACCCATATAACAACCATCATACCTCTCCAGCATGGAGCTGGAGCCACTGCCTCAGTTTCCCCAGGCTGGTAGGGTGATTTGGCCCTGCAGTCAAATCAGTGAGCATTCTCATCTTGCAGGGGCAGGACAGTCCATACAAAACATCCCTCCTCAAGGTCAATAGCCTTTCTCCCAGGATCTGCCCTACTCTTTCCCCTTGAAACAGGGGAGTTTCCTCCCACCATCTCTGGAAGCCATAGTCTGGGACACCTGACCAGAGACAGGTGGATACACTGGACCTCCAGCCCACAGAAGTATTCTACTATCCCTAGTCTTTTCTGTCATCACTTCCCAGGGTCCAGCGAAGTCCTGCCTCTTCACAGCCTGTTCAGCAGTGCTGCCTGGGCTGGGTACTCCTCTAGCTCTGTTTGGCAGAATCCCCCGCACCGAAGCTAGCCTCCCTTTCCTACAGGGGAAACCCCAAAAAAGCCTCGCTTCTCTGTCACCTCTTTTGTCTGAGACCTGGGCTACACCTAAAACTTGGATCAACCAAGCTATGTCATTCAAGGGCGTGAAAAATTCACACCCCCTGAGCTATGTAGTTAAGCCAGCATAGACACCATTAGGACGATGAAAGAATTTTTCTGTCGGTTTAGCTACTGCCTCTCGCTGAGGTGGATTTACTACAGTGAAGGAAAAAGCACATCTGTCACTATCCTGCGTTTACACTACAGCTGTGCCACTGTAGAACTTGTAGTGAAGAGATACCCTGAGGGAGGATTGCTATGTATATAGCCTGGCATTCCTTCCCAGCATGCTTTGCAGCAGCCTACAATTCCCAGAACCCCCCTGGGAACAACATCTCTTTAAAGGGCCAGAACTTGGAAGAGAGACGTGCTAACTGCGAGGCCCGCTGTTAAAGGGGGAGCGCACTCTGTGATCTAGGGCGCAGAGCGGTTACCGGGAATAAAGGAGAACAGGCTGAGCTCTGCAGCTGGGTGGGAAGGTGGGGAT
>NW_027056139.1:0-6000 GCF_011386835.1 Chrysemys picta bellii
AATGAACTGTCTTTTGGGCACCAATCAGTCCATGAATGACACCTGAGGGCGCGTTCGTTGTTGTACTTAAAGTACTGCACAGGATCTTTTTAGGGGGAATAAGGCAAAACACCACATTTATTAGTAGTACATGTATTCATTAACACTGTATTATATGCATATAATATATTACACTTACACTCACACACACACACAAACACACTCCGTCTTGTTGTTACCAATTAGTTGCTCCCCTTAACTTCACTGGCCAGATGAGTTAGATGGGGGAGGGGGTGGAGCCGGGCTTCTGCCGATCCGGATCGATGCTCCCATGTTGACAAGACGAGACCCAGGGTCCTCTGCAAGACACCTCACTTTTATAGCAGCTTTCCTCTTATGCAAATCTATACCAGCTTCAAACTCTGTGTCTGTATCCATTGGTCCTTTGTGCTGCTTTCTTTTGAGTGTTGTCCCAACGCTGCAAAGAGGGTGTTTCCAAAAGAAGGTGCTTGCTTCTAACCCCTGAGGCGCCGTAGGTATGTCTGCTTGTTTTTAATGAGCCCACTTGACACATTTTATTGTCCTTGGGTCTGGCTCCCAGCCCCTCTCCAACAGTTGAGGCTGTCTGGAGGTGCTGCCTTCCATGCCTTGCTCATCCACACCTCATTCATTCAACAGGGCAATTGATTAAGAGTGGGGGGGGAGAGCTCTTGTTCTACTGCTAGCAAAAAGAAATTTTTCTTCTATCTTATTCTATCCTTAGGGGCTATAATATTATACCAAGGGCAATGCAAAGTTTCTAAATGAGGCTTTGATACAAAGTCCCATGAAAACAGAAGTCACACGTGGGTAGACCCACCACAAGGTTATATGAAGAGGCACAATGTAAAGTCATATGAAAATTATTAGAGATTTATCTACATCGTTCCCCTTTAACCAGTAATGGCAGTAATTTCTTTCTTTCTGTCATTCCTTCTTTCTTATTAGTCCCAGATATCTCGTGCATGGAGACTATTTGGGAGGCGGATGAAAGTGGACGTGAGCAGCATGGCTGTGCTATGGAGGGAGCCATGCTCTTGCTGGAATCATGGAGAAACACTGTTGACTACTTCAATAGTAACAAAGAGGTATAAACCTTCTCCATCTAATCTGTAAACTAGTGTCCCCTCACGCTGTCCGTCCCACCTGACCCAGCCTGGGACATCCCAGAAGGTTTATCACATAGGGTCTGACTTCTCTTCAAACCCTTTGCCTACAGCACTCAACCTTTCTTCTTTCACTTACTCCAGACAATCCAGCCTCTGGATGCTTTTCTCCTATTATACATATTAGGTGCCTTCTCCAGATACATCCCACAAACTCTTTGGTGATCTCATGCCCCGTTTGTCGGTGGTATCCTTGATTTGCAGGGATTTCCCACCACTCTGTGCTAGTTTCAGTAGATTCTTGCCCGGCTACTCCCCTGCCTCACACTATCCGTTGGACTCAAGGACGAGACATTTCCACCCAAGGTCTCCCCTGGCGACTGCTCCTCTCTCAGGGCTGGTCTACACTGGGGGGGGATCGATCTAAGATACGCAACTTCAGCTACGAGAATAGAGTAGCTGAAGTCGACATATCTTAGATCGATTTACCTCGGGTCCTCACAGCGCGGGATCGACGGCCGCGGCTCCCCCGTCAACTCCGCTTCCGCCTCTCGCTCTGGTGGAGTTCCGGAGTCGACAGAGAGCACGTTCGGGGATCGATTTATCGCGTCTAGACAAGACACGATAAATCGATCCTCGATAGATTGATTACTACCCGCCGATCCGGCAGGTAGTGAAGACGTACCCTTAGACCTTCACTGACAAAACAAATGGGTCCAGCTTTGTCGCTTATACACATGGTGTCAAGGCTGAATCCCTACTCTGGCACTTCGAGTGCAGAAGGTGGAGGCTGGCAAGGATTTAAAAAATCAATACTTGCCACTCCAGGCTTGTATTACACTCCCAAGGTTACAGCTTTTCTCTGACCTTGTCTTGGTAAACGCTGCCACCACCCAAATGCAAAAAAAACCCTTGGACCCAGGAAGGAGCACTTGGGAATTCTTCCCTGTGGGGTATCCTCAAGACCTTTCAAATCCCGCCCCCCCGTCCCCAGGGAAGAGCTGAGAAAGAAAACAAAGGAAATCTGCTGTTGCCACCAGCTAATTAAACGACATGCACAAACCTCTTAGGACACCAAAAATCCAATTCTGTTCTTAAAAAAGGTAAATTTTGTTAAAAACAAAAAGGAAGAAAGTACATCTGGAACTTAGGCTTTTTGCTAGATCTTAAAAGAAAACAATTACAAAAACTAAGCATCAAGATAGCTCTCTTGAGGTTCAGCTTCAAGGTTACAAGCAAAACAAAAGTATCTGGGGTTAGCACAGAGGAGATCCACAAGCCAAAATAAAGAAATAAACCTGATCGCATCTAGTTAAACATTCCCTGTCCAATGATTTTTCTCGGTATGGAAGATGAATTTTCATACCTGGTTCCAGCCTTACACAGAATTGCTGCTCCGTGTCCCGTCTCCAGAGAACAGACACAGACAAAGAGATGTTTTTTCCCCATTTTAAAAAGTTTTAGCCCTCCCATTGGATCTTTTGGTCAGGTGCCCACTCCTGTTCCTTTAGCTGGGGAACTTTGTTAACCCTTTACAGGTAAAGCAAGCAGAGAACAGCCACCAAGAGGGACTTTATAGCTAACTGGCTGGCTGGGTATTCATAAAAGGGAGCCCCCCCCCCTCATTTATTACACATGGTCACGCTACATCTGGCTACTTGTCCTACAGAAAACAGGCCCTGTGTGGAGTCCTCCACATGGAGTCCCATTGCTGTTCTGCTTGTTCTCCTTGATCCAACCCTTCTCTGAACAAGTAGCTCACACAGTCAGGTCCTACACAATCCAACATTCTGCTGGAAGCCATTAGAACCCTTCTTAGACTGTCAATTCTTGGGAGCTGGGCCTGTGTCTTCCTTTGTTTGCAGACAGAGCCCAGTATATTGTAGGTGCTGCCCGGATACATCATCATCCTCAACTCACCACAATTTCTGATCCTGATTATTCATTGCTCTGCAACATTGTTAATTTATCTACCAGGTGTTCCGTGTGGAGGGGTTTTGAATGAAGGTAGAATATTCTACCCGATGATGTTCTCTGTCTAAATCCCTTTCACCCTGATATATATTTTTTCTCATTTTGGTTTAGGATTTCATTATGAAAAAAAGTTTCTTAAGACTCTTGTTTGTTCTCAGCAAGAGCATCGACTGGCATAACATGCCTGACTTTTTTATTCATAACTTTGCATCAGACACTGCAGGAGCCATAGTGGTGAGTAAATAATATACACAGGGTCCGTGTTGTTGGTTGGAAAAGGTTGATGAACTGTGGAGAATACTTAGCTGCTAAACCCACGCTAGGGTCCATGGAATCTGGAGAGTTGTAAAGAACTTTGTTGTATACACTGAAGCAATTATTTCAGTGTGTAAAATTGAGGTCAGTGCTGATTGACTGGAAATATTAGTGTGAATGGACAGAGAGAGGATGCTAGTTGGTGGGAAGTAGGAGATGAGTGAACAGAGATGGATGAGGAAATGAGGGAGTGAATTTGTGGCTGGGTAGAAACAGATGAGATCCCTTTGGACAACACCACTGGCTGAGCAACTTCATGATCTGGGAGCTCTTCCATCAGAAAGGAAGATCCTGGGTTTTGGCTGGGCTCCTTGTTACTTTTGGAATATCTGATGTTCTTTTAGCTGGGGATTTATTGGAGACTCCGGAGAAGCCTGTGGCTAATTTAGCCTTTTTTGAGGCCTCCAGAGTTAGCTGTGATGCCAGGGCTTTGTATAACCTCCTCAACGAATGTGTGAGGGAGTAGGACTGATGCTGGGAGCACTTGTGTCTCATTTACTATGTTTGCCCCTTTGTGACTTACAGGAGATGATTAAGAAAGAACCCCGGGACTCTCTCTCCAGCACCATACGGCTCCAGGCCATGGCCATCATTATCGAGCTGAGGTAACGTGACTTCTCATTTAACTGCCCAGCCTTCACACCTGGCTTCTCACTCCATGCTCGGTGGGACCAGAGTTGCCAATAGCAGTCCCTCACTTCATGCCTTTTTCTCTTTAGATGCTGAGGACTCTTTGGGGAGGAGCTGGGGGACTATTGCATGGCTGACTGATGATTTTCTACCCAGTAACTTTCTAATCCTCTTTACTCCACATGTGATTCAAAGCCAAGAGTCTCTGCAGACATTTTGAGATGATTTTCTTTCTGGAGGTGTCAGCTGAGTCATTTCCTTCACTCTCTTCTGTAGCGTTTCTGAGCCGGATTTACTATTCGGGTCACCAGTCCCTGCCCTCCCGTGCTTTTCCTGTATTCTGTTAATCTTTGCCAGTGTCTTACTCTTCTACATTGTTACTGTTCACATGATCTTGTTCTCTTGTATAGTCCAGATGTCTCTTAGTCTCACACTCCTTCAGCATAACCCTCAGTTCATGTCCTCACCATCTGATGCCTCCGTTACGCTTCAGCACCTCAAAGTCCAATCCAGGCTTCTTCCTTTTACCAGCAAAAAGCATGTGGTGAAGGCCATGAGCTCCCACCAGAGATGGGTCCTGCTGAGAACATTCCTCAAGAGCGTGTTTTCCCTGCCACTTCTAGTGACATTGCAGGTGCAAGGAGTAATCAGGGGTATAAGCGGCCAGTACACAAAGGTAACTCAAGAATGGTTTCCTGTTACTTACTTTGGGCCCATATTGGTGATATGTGACTAAACTGTCAGCGAAATTTCTCATGGAACGCCATTGTGGAGTATCAGTTGGGGACTTTAGCCCCGGTGACGTGGCCCTGATCATTCGTCCCATGCATACAGCAAGTAGCTGCCACATTCCCAATTATGAAAATGATCCATCCGTTTTCAATTTACTAGGGAACTACTGGGGATCCCAGTCTGGGTGGTGAAGCTAGAATGAGGCATGTGGAATGAGGAAAACGTACTTAGTGCTTGCCCCAGAAATGGGGCTGGCTATTGTTTGATCACTGACCGGGTATTTCTGATGTGTGGCACCTCCCACAGCTAGGTCCTCTTGCATGAAGGGGCTGAATAAAGTTGGGGTCCTGCGGCACTCGATACAGCCACATTATCAGCCTGAACTTTACTTTAGTCCCTACCTGTGACCTGCAATTATTTGCAGTTACACCTTAGCTCACGTGGGCACCTGAAATACCTGATTTCACACCTAAATCCAGTACTTTGGCATCGAAGTGATCAACTTGACGGTTGAAAAGACCAGTAGGAGCAAAGCTGCGCCTGCAAATTGTTGGTGTAAATATGGTGGCAAATCTTTAAACATCTGACCCGTACTCTCAGAGTTGCTAAAGCTTTCAGTGCCTGCGCTTTTTTAATTCTGAAAAGCCATTTATGGCCCTAAAGTTGAGGGGAGAGAAATTACGGACACTGGACCAAATTCACTACCAAAGTCAATAGAATTTAGAACACTTAATTTGCCTCACATCTCGCATGCTCACATATGCTCTCTCTAACCAAATCATTGGAGTGAATAGTATCTAAGACCCAGAGGAGTAAAGGGCAAAGACACAGGGCCGGCGCAACCCATTAGGCGGTCGCCTAAGGCGCTACAATTTGGGGGGTGGCGACCACAGCTGTATTTCGGCGGCGGGACCTTCCGCCGCCTCTGTGGGGGGTGGCATTTCGGGGCGGGACCTTCCGCCGCCTAGGGCAGCAGAAAAGCTGGCGGCACTCCTGCAAAGACAAGGTGATATATTTATTAAAGTGATATTTATTTCTAATGTTAAAAAATCTCATTTCAATGTAGGACTTTCTTTTGCTATAACATTTTCCTTACTCTCTGATAAGGGCTTTGCTACATGTTATCTTCCCAAGGGAGGCATTGATGAATTCATTACATCAGGTTTGGGGGATGATTTGGAAGATCAATTATAAGAAAAGGGTCATTTATACTGCAGATGTCTTT
>NW_027056140.1:0-6000 GCF_011386835.1 Chrysemys picta bellii
AATTGCAGCTTGAAGGGAATGTTCTATCAGTGTTAGGGGATTTTTTTGAGAGCAAAGCAAGTAATTGTAATTCCTGTTGAGATAGCAATGTTGCCCTTTAATGTGAAACAAAGTAAGGGTTGGATTTTCACTTCCCTCCTAACTTCATTTTTGCTTAGATCTTCTGTAAGGCCAGAATCAGTTTGTCTCCTTTGAGTATCCAAATAGCATCCAGCACACTCACGAGTAGCTCTCTTTCTTCTGTAGAGGAGGAAGGATGGTCCAGTTAGGGCACTACCCTGGAACATAGACATCCTGTGTGACCTGGGGGAAGTCACTTATGTTCAGCTCCTCAAAGGTATTTAGGTGTCTAATACCTATTGATTTCATTGGGGTTAGGTACCTAGTTCTGGGCCTTCGTCTCTCTATGCCTCAGCTAACCATCTATAAATGGGGATAATGAGTAGGAGTAGAGGGACATTAGTATGGGGGAAATTAGGTTTAGATTTTGTAATCTCCCTGGTCACTCAATAACAGACCTAAAGTGGCAATTCTTCAACAACAAAACTTCAAAAACAGACTCCAATGTGAAACTGCAGAACTGGAATTAATTTGCAAACTGGACACCATCAAATTAGGCCTGAATCAAGACTGGGAGTGGTTGGGTCATTACAAAACCTAAACCTAATTTCCCCCAAACTAATTTCCCCCTACTGTTACTTACACCTTCTTGTCAACTGTTTGAAATGGGCCACTCTCATTACCATTACAAAAGTGATTTTTCCTCCCTTGGTATCCTACTGTTAATTGAATTGTCTCGTTAGACTGACCTCCCACTTGGTAAGGCAACTCCCATCCTTTCATGTGCTGTGTATTTATACCTGCTACTGTATTTTCCACTCCATGCATCTGATGAAGTGGGTTCTAGCTCACGAAAGCTTATTCTCAAATAAATTTGCTGGTCTCTAAGGTGCCACAAGGACTCCTCGTTGTTTTTGCTGATACAGACTAACACGGCTATCACTCTGAAACCTGTCACCATGTAAGGTAGAACAGGAGTAAAAACTTATTTTTTCTCACTGTAGTCAGTAGTTAGCACCTTCAGTTCATACAGGGAGCAGATCTATTGAGTTGGAAAGTGTCACTGTTACATACTGCGTGCACTTTTCCAAATGATACTTCATTCATTTAATTGCTTGATGGTGTATATCCTTTAAGAGGCATGGTTCCCTTTGCAGTCAATAGCAAAACTGCCACTGATTTTAAGAGTGCTGGATCGGGCCTTGTGAGTAACTATAAGGAATCTCAAATAATTATTTTTGACACACTCCAAGAATTCAGTTTTTGCAAAAAGAAACCAAAGATACATTTCAAACATCCTTTTCATTACTCCAGAACTAAGAACAACCTGTTTCATTGCATGATGCATTGAGGTAAACATATGGGTCAGATCCACAGCTGGCTTAAATTGTGTAGCTTGCCTCCTGGACTTCACTGGAGCTATGCAGATTTCTACTAACTGGACTCCTCACCTTTAATATTTTATCTTGTGAAAGAGAAAATAGGTTCCAGTGAGTTCTGTAAGTCTCATCATTGGAAGTTGCACATCACAGTTTAATAGTATCATTGGGTCCTGGTTCATAACTAGGGCTCCTAGATGTTATAGTCATATGTACTGACATTCCACTTTCCCTGGGGGTACTTGACCCCTGCTCCGCCCCAGGCCCCCCCACTCCATCCCTTCCTCCAAGGCTCCTGTTCCGCCTCTTCCTGCCCCTGTTCCCCCCCCCCCCAGCGCCCCATCCTTGCTCCTCCCCTTAGCTCGCAGTGCCTCTTGCACGCCATTAAAGAGCTGATCTGCAGTGGGCGGGAGGTGCTGGGAGGGAGCGGCACTGATTGGTGGGGCCACCAGCAGGCCAGAGGGCTCGGGGGGGGGGGAGGGAGGAGCTGATCAGTGGGACCGCTGTGGGTGCTCCATCCCCGGAGCACCTACGGAGTCTGTGCCTATGGTTACAGTAATACAAATAATAAATAATATCTGCATTTGTAAATAGATATGTATTGTATCAGTGGCCTTATTCTTATAACAATTAAATAGAAAATTGAACCCTCTAGAAGGGGAATATTAGGGTATGTCTACACTACCCACTGGATTGGCGGGTAGCGATCGACCAATCAGGGATTCATTGGTCGTGTGTAGTGTAGATGTGATAAATCGATCCCCGATCGCTCTCCCGTCGACTGCTGAACTCCAGCTTGGCGAGAGGAGGAAGCAAAGTCGACGGGTGCGGCAGCCGTCGATCCCGCGCCGCGAGGATGCGAAGTAAGTGATTCTAAGTCGATCTAAGATATGTCGACTTCAGCTACGCTATTCTCGTAGCTGAAGTTGCATATCTTATATCGATTTCCCCTCTCCACTCCCCAGTGTAGACCAGGCCTTAGAAAAAGAATAAAGAAAACTACAAATGGAAGGAGTTGATGTATAAAACATTGTCAATAGCTTTTTTTTCTGATGTGCTAAAATCAAACCTGTGTTTGGCACAAACTTTCTTCTGTTCACCAAAACAATGCAGATGCAAATATGACTTGAAAATTGTATAGACAAGTAATAGATTTAGAGGACCTGATGCTGATCTTAATTTCACCAGTGTAAACCCAGAGTAATGCCATTAAAAGGGAGCACATTCCATGCAAATAAGAACAGAAACAGGCTCAGAATGTTTATGTAGGGTGAGATTTCCAAAAGGGCTTAGCGTTGGCCTAACTCTGCTCCGATTATCGTCAGTGGGAGTTTTACCGTGGACTTTAATGAAAGCAGAATTAGGGCAACACTGATCACGCAGGAGAATTTTTAAAAGAGTAATCTGGAAATCAGAGAAGGTTTTAAACAGAAAGAGGCAGTAGGGCTTTCTTACTGACAACTTACTGTGTGAAAACTTACTGATCAGGTGAATTCCTTTCCCTAAAACTGAGAGATTAATGTTTGGGAAGTAAATTTTCAGTATAGCATACAGGAAACCAAACTCTGAGCTCTTATTAACAATATAATGTTGGGTGTCTAATCTGTTTTGCACTTCAGGGAAAATGCTCCAAATATCTGTCATGTTACTCAGTTCCTTCACCTCAGAACTATGCTGTTACAGATTGTTCCTTATGCGTGGACAATCCAAATTGTCTTGTAACATTGTTTACAACCTGTAAAAGTTTGAGGGACTCATAGAGGCTAATGAAAGTATTGAGATAGTTGAGAATATCCTTCCCCCAAACAGAGATAAAGTTGTGCTCCCAAGGAAATTCTGGTTTGAAAAAGTAACAGAAGATGCATTTATTGTATTTCCACATAGAACACTGTGTGTGCCTGGCTGTCACAATGGGCTTCAGACATGAACTTTGGTCAGACATGAACCTTGTGAATTAGCCTTGTGTATTTTCTGGGAAAGGGCCTTTTGAGTACATTCTTTCCTCATTCCACTTTGTTGTTTGACTGAGGACAAAGTAGTCTTGGACATTTCCACAGCTAGCAAGATGCAGATGCAGTCTCTCTGTGAAATGGGTGGTGGTCTCAGTCTGGTTGCAGCGGATCACATTGCTGATCTTATCTCTACATTTGTCACAAATTGGTACCTGTGTTTATCAGTCTCTGCAGTGAGGAAAAGGGCATGGAGAATGACGAGGTATCACCTCCAGTGCCTGACTGAGGCCCACCGATGGACCTTGTTGAGGGAATCTTGCACTGTTGTTGCCCATGCTGGTTAGATGGAAGACTTCAACGACCAGAGCTGTCATTCTAACCTCTCTCCCATGTAGTTCACGCAAAAATGATAGCATTGCCCAATTTGATTTAAGGGAAGGAGGGTCAGAATTCAGTATAGGTGTGTCCTTTTAAAAACACCTCTAATTTTATTAGTCACCATGTGTGGGGGGAAAATGCCAACACACAGAATCACTAATTGTTTTGCTCTGAGTCAGAGACATTGGTGTGGCCCTGTTTATTAGGAGTCGTTTCCTAAATTTGCACTGGGTGTGCACCAAAAGCCGATGAGCAAGGCCTGTGATTCTTAAAGCCCTTGAGGTGGTAAAAGAAATTAGGGCATTTCGTTACTGTGAATGAAGAAGGTAGGCAGACAGGTGCCTGTCTCTTTTTATACTGTGCTCATAACTTGAGTACATAGGAACCACCAAAATTCCATGAATTCTATGGTCCTCACCCTCTCAGCAACATCTCAGGACCGAGGGTGTCAAACTTCTTGCAGATCCAGCAATATTAGCCTGGACATTTGTCCTTGTCAATGAGTAAACAAGTTGTGGACTGTGCCTTTAAGATGCAATACATTCATATTTGTTGGAGCCTCTTCAGTCATGTCTCTGTGTTAGCTGCCTCTGTGTCTGATAAAGCGCAAGATATCAAACCAATTACCAGTTCCTCGTCTGAATCCTGACTGGGAGAGGCCTGAGATACTGGCAGAGGTCAGGGACTACTGGACGGGGTTTGTTGCCCATTTCTCATCTGTCTTGCCCAGGAAAGGAAGGTTAGAGGCAAGTTGTTAACAGGCAGCATTTTTTCACTGGCTGTTACTGACTATTTTACGGCAAGAAACAGCCTTCATAAAGAACTTCAAATCTTTAGTACACGGCACTGCATTTTAGGGTGGGGCCAGTACAGCTGTTGAAGACAAATCTCATTTAGCGAGTCTGACAGGATTAGAGATGATTTTCTTCTCAGACATATGGAGTTAACCAATGATAATAGGGTCCCTCCCAACTGAGATATTTTAGGGAATGACTCTTCATTTGCTGGTACAGAGAGGAGGGAGAAAGCAGATCAGCGGGTTTTTCCCTCCTCTTGATTACGCCTCTAACTTTACATCCTCTCACAAGTACTGTCTGTATAATTGACACATGAAACCGATCTGTTTTTCTTTTCAGTGTGTTGTCTAATGATTAAAGCAGGAGACTGAGAGCCAGGACTCCTGGGTTCTCTTCGCTGACTTGCTGTGACTTAGGCCAGTCACATATCCTGCCTGTCACTCAGTATGACCCTGATCCAAAGCCCATTGAAATCAATGGGAAGACTCCCATTAACTCCAGTGGTCTTTGGATCAGGCCCTCTATAAAATGGAGATCTAATAATCCCTACCTCACGGGAGTATTGTGCGATGTAATAACTTTAAAGAGTTGGAATTCCTATTACTATTTGTCATCTTGTCTATCCCTCCCCCCTTCTGTGCGTAGCAATGAAGATTTTAATATGTTTTTGTTCAGTTGCGATGACTAAATAACAAAGACATTTTTGCCACCGGTACTCTCTGGCAGTGGTTAGTCATCTGGATAGCAGTGCAGTGGTTCAGGGCAGTTGTAAGCATTCCTGCCATGCCACCTGCTTTTCTTGGATTAAAGCTGGAAAGGAAACTTAGGCAGTGCAATGAAACACAGTGCATAAATAATATTTAATACGTTGCTTGTATGTCTAGTAGCTGCTTTCCTTCCAAGAACTGCAAAGCACTTAATATCATGAATTAAGCCTCATTATATCCATGCAGGGTGGTAGGGATTACTGTGCACATTTTACATTGCGGGGGCAAGGGAAGTAGGAAAGAGAGAGTTTAAATGACTTCCTCTAGGTCACACAATAGGTTAGTTGTCGAGCCAGGAAGAGCACTTGGGAGTCCTTACTCCCAGTCCCTGTCATTTAAACCCTTGGCAATGTTCCTTCCTTAAAGATATTCTGTAGAACTTCTCTGTGATGCGCAATAAGAACCAGCATCTGTAGGTCTTGTCGCATTGAGTTGCCGTTTGTGAAGACGTTATTTTATTTGCTCGTGGAGTTCCCTGAAGTGAGTCAGCTGTCAGTAGAGCGATCAGTCAGGTCTGCCATTTTATCCACACTTCCTTCATTTCCTGGCCTTTGGTACTTCTTACTTAGTGCTCTCATTACTACCTTTGCTAAACCAGTACCTTGGGCTTGGGCTTGATCTAGCCATAGGAGGACTGTAACAGGGTGGCCTCTCCCTTTAATGGCCT
>NW_027056141.1:0-6000 GCF_011386835.1 Chrysemys picta bellii
CCTACGCTTTGTTTTCTGTCTTTTAACCAGTTACTGATCCATGAGAGGACCCTCCCTCTTATCCCATGACAGCTTACTTTGCTTAAGAGCCTTTGGGGAGGGACCTTGTCAAAGGCTTTCTGAAAATCCCAGTATGTCAGTGCACTGCAAGGCCTTCAGTGGCTTTTAAACTTTCCCAATGGGACATTGGAGACATGGTCCAGTTAACTTGTGTTCAGGCCTAACAAGAAGCTGCTGTGAGAAACTCGTTTTAACAATAATGCCCCTGGGCCAGCACAGGTCACAGGTCAAAATGTGTCACTTCAACAACTATGGCATTGGGAGAGCCAAAATAACCACCACACACCACAGGAATGTACTGATTATGACCCCTTACTTCAAATGCACTGTGGCCTAGTGGATAGAGCACTAGACGGAACTCAGGAGACTTAAGTGCTGGTCCTGTCTCTGCTACTGTCTTGCTGGGTGACCTTGGGTAAGTCACAGTTCTTCTCTGTGCCTCAGTTTCCCATCCCTAAAAGGGGGCTAATGCTACAGACCTCCTTTGTAAAGTGCTTTGAGATTCACTGACTAAAAGTGTTAGATAAGAGGTAGGGCTCTTTATTATCTCATGATATAGGGTGCTTTTCTTAAAGCTCAAACTGCTGGAGTCAAGTGATTTATCTGAGAATCTCGGCTTTTTATTTGATTTGATTTCATTTCATTTTATTTGTTAGCACATTGGTTGCAAAGAGAAGCTGGAAAATGTAAATTGAGTGCACTCTAGCGGCTCAGACACCAGAAGGCAAATGAAGAGTTCCCCAGATGAATTTTTTTTAAGATATCGTGATTTTGAAGTCAATCTCATGAGTTTGGTGGGGCCCAGCGCATGGTTTTGGAATGCTTGGGCAGGCGATACCATGAACGTTTTTCTGCACTTGTAACACTAGATTATCACTTCAGGCTGGGAGATTCTGCTTCACAAGTAGGGAAAAAACGTCCCTTGCTTAGGGGCTTGAGAGTCATAAAGCTTTGAAAAGACCCAGGGTTTTCCTGGGAAATCTGATGCCCTCTCTCCTGCCTAGTTCTGAGCTCAGCAGCTCAGCCCCCTTGGGCGGTTGCCACATCCTATCTCCTGATGTAAGCACAGCATTGACAGCTCACAGGCTAGCGGGAGATTGCAGGAGGGCAGCCCCATTCTGACCTAGAGACGACATCAGCGCCTGCCAGCTGCCAGAGCAGCAACCTGCCGTCAGGTGTAGCCTGGACGTAAATAGAAAATTGCTGCTGATAAAAATGTGCTGATGACACAAAGATTGGCAGAATGGGAAATAACGATGAGGACAGGGCAGTCATACAGAGAGTTCTGGAGAGTTTGTTTGGCAAATGGGGCCCATTCAAACAAAATGTGGTTTCATACAGCCCAACACAGAGTTCTACATCTCGGAACAAGGAGGGCATATTCAGCTTTGGACTGAACGATCTTTAGTTTTGTATCATCTGCAAATCCCGCCACTTCACTGTTTCCCCCCTTTTCTGGATCATTTATGAATATGTTGAACAATTCTGGTCCCAGTACAGATCCTTGGGGGATGTTGCTATTTATCTCTCTTCCAAAAACTCACCATTTATTCCTACCTTTTGTTTCCCATCTTTAAAACCAGTTACTGGTCCATGAGAAGACCTTCCCTCTTATCCCCTGACAACTTACTTTGCTTAAGAACTTTTGGGGAGGGATCTCCTTAAAGGCTTTCTGAAAGTTCAGGTACACGATATCCACTGGATCGCCCTTGTCCACATCCTTCTTCACTGCTGTGACATTATGCCCTATATTCTTCATAGAAATATTGTTCTATGAATATGGCATAACTAAGGTATGTTTTATGCAAGATGGGTCATGTGAGATATCATTGGAAAGGTTCTGATTTACTGAATGTGATTATCCTATTTGTATGGATGTATGATTTCTGTATCTGAAGTTAGGAATACGGGCTCTGTATCAATTACAAAAGTGCTTGCACCAGGGGAATGCCCACCAAACAGTAGGCAATCAGCCTGGATGAGCCATTAGGACTTTGAAGATACTAAACTTCCTCCTTCCTGAGAAGTTTCCTGGGATGCTGCTTTGACAGTGCAGGGTCATGTGATCATGTCACCTGGTACTGGACATCATTTTGGACTGGTGGTATTTTTCCACTAGGAGGGAGTTGGGGGTGGGGGTCAAACTGGGAGACAAAGGATTCCTGTCATATCCCAATCGTATTGAAGGCTTCTAAGTGAGTTAATCTAGGTTCTTCTCCACCACCTCCCTGCCCAAAATGGAAGACTGCTGAAAACATCTGGAGAAACAAAGGAACTAAACTGAGGGGGAGGAGGGGGGGCTGAGCCCAGGGGGGAAAGATCTAGCCTGTGAAAGGAATACCTGGATATTTAAGCTGCAATCAGTGCAGTTTACCTTCAAGAAACTTTGCAACCTGCACAAAACAACATTTAGGGTGAGAATGTGCTACTATTAACCAAGTATCAGAAGAAGTGAGATTCTTACCTACGAAAGCTTATGCTCCCAATACTTCTGTTAGTCTTAAAGGTGCCACAGGACCCTCTGTTGCTTTCTACTATTAACCAGTTAATTTAGCGTATTAAGGTTAGGTTGCGTGTTTTGTTTGATTTGCTCAGGAATCTGCTTTGATCTGTGTGCTATCCCTTATAATCTCTTGAAATTTACCTTTTGTAGTTAATAAACTTGGTTTTGGTTTATTCTAAAAACCTGTTTTGCAATTCATAACTGGCGGGGGAGTGGGGGAGAGAACCAGACCCAGCAACAGCACTTCTATTCTCTCCTGCAATGCTTCTAAACTCTGCAGGCTCCTGGTACCAGCAATCCCTGTTTCTCCAACCCCTGGATTATTCCAGTGACCCCTGTTATGGGTTGTGCTGTGTGCCGTATATTGGCTGCATCATAGAAAAGCACAATGCCTACCCATGATGCCTCCTAGTGCAAAACTCTCCCACAAGGAAAAACTTCCCTCTGGCCCCACATGGCAATCACCTCTGGCTCATTGTTATCCCCGTTTTATTGAGGAGTTCTCTTATAACCCTGCTGCTTTCTCTGTGTGTGACAGGCTTCTCCGAGGAAGACGAGGCACAGGGACAAAAGGAAGAAACCGAAAGGTAAGCAGCCCCTGACCCCACAGCTGTGGTGGCAAACTCGGGCCCCACGCAAAGCAGAGAAATAGGGTCTATTCCCTCACCTGCCTCCCCTCTTCCTGCGAAGGCACAGTCATGCCCACAGTCGTGCAGAGGCACTGGCTGGGGCCCCTGAAATCTGGGGCTCTGGGGCACTAGGAAGCAGAGGGTGCCCAAGCAGCTCAATGTCTCCTTTATGTCTCACCTCTGGCAGGTTTTGGACGCTGTGAGGAGGATTTGGAGGAGGCTTGTGCACGCCTAGAGGCATGGTAAGCAATGCCCGGCTCCATAAATCTGCAGTGGGTCAGTCCCCTCCTCTCGTGTCATGCAATTCATCCCCCCCCCCCCCCCCAGGGGCAGTAGCCCTAGTAATCCCTCCCCTGCCCCGACCTATAGACCAGGCAAGCAACTATTCTCCTTAGAATCATGCAATTCTTTCCCACCCAGCAGAAGCTGCCATCTCTAATCCACCCCCATGCATCGTACAGTGGGTCATTCCCTTACTCTAGCATCATGCAGCTCATTTAACCTGCGGGGGAAGGGGGGACGGCGGTAGATTGTGTCGACTGGAGTGGACCATCCTCCCCTCCCAAGAGGGGGAAAACATGTTTGATGGGAGCAGCCCCGTGCACACCAGAAAGGTGAGGTGGAGAGGTCAGGAGGAAGGCTGGTCTTTCTGGTACGGTGATTAGGGTGAAAGGGATCCGGCAGCACTTGTGTAATGGCCCCTCTTGCACCTCAAGTCCCCCAGCATGGGTTCCCAGTAGGATTTGAACCCTGGACCTTCAGCTCTGCAGCAGAAAGCACCCCTTAGAGCTAAAGAGGCAGCTGCATTAGTTGGTAGCTGTAGTAGGCTGTTATCCTATATGTTGATAGCTTCTGTGGAAGGGACATGACACACACGCTGCCAGCAGGATACACTCTCCCCTTCTCCACACTAGACAGGGGTCACCTAACAATCCAGCTAACCCAAAACCAGAACATCCAAGGCCTGGGTATTGCAGAGGAGGAGGCTGCCTCAGTGGAGAATGGGACAGGGAGCCTTTCAGTGCCGCCCCTCTGGGTAAAAGAGGGCCTGAGGGCAGGGCCGGCACTCAGCTACCTGCTCTCTCTGTTCCACAGCTGCCGCATGCACCTGGAGAAGCTCCCCTTGGCTCACACCCTCAGGATCGCTGAGAGGAGGATAGAGTACGTGGCCAGACACCTGGATGAAGTTCTGATACCGTAAGGCAACTGCACGGGGGGCACCAGACTGGGGGCTGGGTGGGATCGGATAGTGAATGGAGAGAGGAGGGAGCAGAGAAAACCAGACACTCCAGGATCCTAAAATAACAGGGAAAAAGCCACTAAGAGGCTTTAGCTTCCAAGGTGAGATACCAGTGACAGTGAGGTGAGGGATTATCAGAAATTAAATGCAGAGACCACAAGCTGGGTTGTGAATAGGATCAAATCCTTCTTTCCGGCAATATCTCCCAGCAGGCGACTGTCCAGAACCTGCCCCTGCTCCCTGCTGTGTTTGAAAGAAACAGCAATCAGATGACCCCCTGGGACGGGGTGTCCACCCCACACAGGACTGGAAGGGGCTAAGGTGGCCAGGCAGACCCATTAACTGTACATGGTGTCCCTGGAGGAAGATCCAAGGAGCAGGGAATTGATGGCAAGCAGGCTCAGCTGGGCAGGAATAGGCGGGGCCCATAAGGCCAGGAAGCTGGCAACAGACAGGGGCTGCTGCTGGGAAAGGGCACCCCTCCCTGGGCAGAGGGGGACGTGTTTGGAGCTGGTGCACCCAGAGCAAGGAGGGGAACCAGGAGTGGCAGGAAGCAGTCCAGGGAAGTAGCAGGGAAAGCTGGGAGAGGAAAGCCCAGAACTGCTGGGTTGAGGGTCCCTGGCCTGGAATCCGGTGTAAAGTTCTTTTTTGACCCCTGTTTATGGTCTTGGCCTTCACAACATGCTCTGGCAAGGGTTACACTCACATGCTCACATCTTCCTCACCCAAACCAATTTTTGTTAGCTAATCTTTCTATTAAAATAGCACTAGGTCCCCAATCATGCTCAAGGCCCCATTGTGCTAGGTGCTGCACATGTGCGTGTGACAAAGGGGTTATCGTTATAGATCAATTGAGTGCCAGCTCCCCCTCTCAGTCCTTCGTCAGCCAGTTGATGTCCTTGTGTCAGAGTGTGGTGTGCCATGCATGCCTAGGCACTGCCCCATTGCAGTACAGTTGGAAGGCTTAGCTCAGCAGGGCCATGTCCCATCTGTCCCTGTCTGCTCTCTCCCACAGGCCAAGTGTGACGACATCTGCGGCGAGCCAGTTCTCCTATTCCTCTATGGAATCCATCCCCTCTTCCCTCTGGAGTCACAGCTCCTTTTCCCTGGCAGAAGCCTCCGTGACTCAATCAGAGCCCCTCTGCCGCACAAGGGAGATCACGCCTGTCGCAGGCTGGGAAGGATCCACTCATCCCATCCAAGCCCAGCCTCTCCCCAGGCCTCCTGCCCACAGCAGACAAGACCGGCGAGAGCAGACCACAGGTTTGGACCAGACGTCAGCCCATGGCTCAGACTTCAACATCCGACAGAAGCATCTGCAGAGCCAACTGGGGGCACCTACCCTATCCACTGAGTCACTGGCCAAGGTGATCCCTAACGCCCCTGCTCTACGCCCACCGGACAGAGACCCCAGGGTGAAGTTCAACATGAGCAGGGGCCTTTTCCTAAGCGTTGAAGTCCGGGAGGAGCTGGACTGTCACGTGCACTCAAAGAGACTCCAGCACGAGCAGGGCTTACCCCTCACCCCCCAGAAACCCCACACAGCTCCTCTGCCTCCAGCTCCACAA
>NW_027056142.1:0-6000 GCF_011386835.1 Chrysemys picta bellii
AGGGTGTCAGCTGGCTGTTGGAGCCAGGGCTAGGCCGAAGGTCTCTCCTGCAGTAGGGTCAAGCTCTTTCTTCCCTGGCTGGGATATGGCTCAGCAAACAGTGTCTCCTCTCCTTGGGAAGGGGAATTCTGTGTACCTGGGTGAGGTTCACTGGCTGTGCTTCTCCCATTATTTCTGCAGCCAACCTGGCTGTTTCCCTTCTTATCGCATGATCGTGTGTGTGTGTGTGTGTGTGTTTCTGATCTCTCTCTAGGGAGACCTGGATAGGTCCAGCCAGCTGCCACTCCTGTGGGGCTGACTCCCAGAGCCTCTTGATTGGCTTCTCACTTTGGGGGGGAAAAAAGCTCATGGAACTTGTGTGACTTGGGAGGCCAGGCATCAGGGAGCCCCCAGGATTCTTTGCTGTCCTTTTGCATCAGTCCCATCATGCCTGGGAGTCAAAGAGCCTCCAGCTGCCATCTTATTTGTAGTCATTGCCTTGTCAGCATCTCTGGGTGAGAAAGGAACCCAGGTGGTGAAATAAGCAAAACATAAAAGCAGTTGTTTTCCAGTGTAATCAGCCGATCAGCTATGAGGTGTTTCCTTTCTTCAGTCTGCTACGTTCTAGACTGTCCTACAAAGAACACAGTGACTATAGAAAACCAAGAGGCCAGCTAAATGCTCCAGTTTGCCCAAGGATTGTGTGTTTTTAATTCTGAAATGCTATGCCAGTCTTACTAAGTGAGGAGTGACTGAGTGAAGTACAAACAACATGTACTGTTTGTGTTTTCCAGGTGATAAAATGAAATCTTTTAATGCGTTAAAAATACAGTAGAACCTTATTTATCCAAACCTCCATTATCCAGCCCTCTGTATTAACCTAACTGGGCAGCAGGGCTTGGGCTGTCAGTCCCGGGTGACTGGGCTGACAGTTGGAGCCCGGCCTCCTGGGGCTGACTGCCAGAGCCCTGCTAATTCTCCTGATTATCTGAATTTTTGATTCTGATCTTTCCCTTGTCCCAATTAGATTGGATAGAAGGATTCCACTGAATTGGGGAGGAGGGGCAGATAAAATTCCCCTAAGCCATAGTTGTCCATGCCCATGTATAAGTTCAGACTGCTATTGGCCCTGATTCTGATGCCACTAAGTCAATGGCAAAACTCTGCATGACTTCAATAGGAGAGTAAACAGGCATCATTATTTTTCTTTGTTAGCAGCTCTTTGTTGACTTGAACATGTGCAGTTAAAACGAGTACTGAATATTAGTCACTGCATGGCAAAGGGGCACTTACCTGGCTTTGTAGATGTGCACTGTGGGCCAGGTCCTCAGAAGCTGTAAGTCAGTCTAACACCAGTGATTTTAATTTTAAAAGTACACTGTTGAAGCCAGTCGGAGTTTTGCCTTTTACTTTGTGTGAGCAGGTTTGAGCACTGAGGTCCAGATTTTTAAGGGTACTTAGGCGTTGCTATCCTGACTGCAGCCACAGCTAAATACCCTTAGAAATCTGTGCCTAAATCCTGGAGAATATGTATTGAATGTGCTGCCTGCTATTAATAAAACCTAATCACAAATAACAATAGGTTTTAGTTGACATATCTGATCAATTCATCACACATTTTGCCATACTACAACTATAACTTACATTACAGTAAGACCTAAAAGGCACAACTAACATGGGGTGGGGTGGGGAGGGATTTTGCTAGATGCTGCATACGCATGTAGTATGAGATAATCCTTAGCCCAAAGATCAAAGCTAAGCCTGGCTTCCTTAGGAAACACTGCATTTGAAATTGGTTTTGCAGACTTTTAATTCTACCTCTGAAGAACGTAATAGAAAGAAATGAAAAAACTTGAACATTTCCAGAAACCCTTCTGCTTGCTCTGAGCCAGGTTTTTCAGAAGTGCTTGGCTCCCACAGGTGGGGCAAGATTTTCAAAAGTGCTTGGGTCACATTTAAGCATTTAAATGAAGAGCCAAGATTTTCCAAATTTAGAGGAATGTGTGCAGAACATTTCTGAGTACCTGGGTGTGGATTATTTTCTTTAGCCCCTTCCATTCCATTTAATGTCTTGTCTCACCACTTTGTGGATACCTATGCTGGCTCCCTCTTGCCCAGCCCATTGAGGTTAAATTTCTTGTCTGGCCTTCAAGTTGCTACACAAATTCTCTCTCATCTGCATATCCAAACTCATATCACTGCATTTTCCTCACCCCTCCACTGCACCAGCAATGTCGATTTCAACGCTGCAGCTTCCACGCCTTTTTCTATGCAGCCCCTTTGCACGGAACATCCTCCCCACCCACTTCACCAAACCATCCAGGTCCCTCCTAAAGACTCCCTGTAAGGTTGATTGAAAATTTTCAATAGGGAAAATGTTTGGTTTGTCTATGAAAACCTGAAACATTTTCACAAAAACTCAACTTTTTCTGTTAAAACTTCCGTGTAATCAAACCGCCAGATAACTGAAAACTTGTAAGGTCCGTTTTAAGCTTAACTTTTTTTTTTTTTTTGATTTGGTGTTTTTCTTAGATAATTGTCATTGAAAAAACTTCTTTGTATAAACATTTCTCAGTGAGGAGAGGGAGAATAAGCATTTCCTGACCATCTCTAACTCCTTATAACTTCCACAAGGCACAAACCAAAAATAACGATAAGATTTTTTTAAAAAGCACAAAAGGCATTTAAGTAGGTGAAAGTCCTATTGATGGTCAATGGGGGGGCTGGGCACTAATGTCCCATTTGTTCCTTCCTCTAAAAATGATACACAACCGCTGTTCTCAGGGCATCCCATCTTTTCTGCTTCTGTCTTTGAGATTTCAAGCTCTTCAGGTCAGGGACTGAGACTGTTTTATCTGGCTCCCAGACTATTGGCAGAGCTTAGCAAATAACTAGAATTTGCTCTGTCTTCTAGACTGCCGAGCTGTCATCCCACTGCAGAATAGTAGTTCACCACTGTCACTTTTCTCAGGTAATATAGTACCAACAAAATTAATCCCTGGTGTAATTTCATTGGTTTAAACAGAAGTAATACACCTTCTCGTACTGTTTTGTTTTTAATGGTGATGTCTGTATTTTCTATGTCAATACGGAGCAATAATTTAAAACAGTGGTTTTCTTACAAACAGTGGTTCAGATTGTGCTCTGTCTGCTCCTTTGTCTTTCAGTGAAATGGGTATTCTGTTTGTTTCTGTGTTTTTGTTTTTGTTTTAAATTATAAGGATCCAGGAATTAACAGTTTAGTTATTTTTAGAGGCATTTGTTCACATATAAGTGTGAGGTCTTCCGAGATGTCTCTGATAGGTTCTCTTTCATGCCTTAGAGAAACTAAAGGCTTTCTCAAAATACACACGGCATATGAGAAACAGAAAGGAAAAATATACACACTCGGTAAATGAGAGCCAGGGAGAAATATAAACACATTCTCACACACACTTTGGCTATAGTGTCATCAAAAGTGACCCAGACAATATGCCACAAGGTTCCATGTGCTGATTAATCATTACTGATATTTCTCTTATCTGTAATGATGAGGGCAATCATATCAAAAATAATATTAACGCATAAGAGGCACTGTAGTGGTGACTACCACTTACAAGTTAGTGAGGACATAGCACAAAAGCAAGGTAATGCTAGGTGAAGGGGAGGATAGGAAGGATGACCCAGTAGTTAGAATGCTAGCCTAGACCTTGGCAGACCTGGGTTCAAGTCCTTGTTCTGCAACATGCTTCCTGTGTGACCTTGGAAAGTCAGGAGGGTTTAGGCTCCTAAATGTGTTTTGAAAATGAGATTTAGGTGCCTGAATCAATTAGGCATTGCAATGTTGAGCACAGCAATGCCTAAGTAGCTTTAAAAGTCTGGGCCATAGTCTCTCTGTTCCCCGTCTATAAAATGGCCAAATAGCGCTTCCTCACCTCACAGGGATGTTGTGAGGTTACAATATGCTAACAATTGTGAGATACTCAAGTACTGTGGTAATAGGGGGCCTGATAAGTACCTTAGATGGAAATGTATTGTATCTGTAATGCCTAGGTTTGCATAAGCACAAATAGGGGAATCTCAAGTAGGAAGTAGAGAGGTTAGTTTACCCCTATAGTTGGCACTGTGCAACTGCTGCTGGGATACTGTGTCCAGTTCTGGTGTCAATAATTGAAGCAGGCTGTTCGTAAATTGGAGAGGGCTCAGAGAAGAGCCACGAGTGATTAAAGGATTAGAAAACCTGCTTTATAGTGATAGATTCAAGGAGCTCAATCTATTTAGCTTAACAAAGAGAAGGTTAAGGGGTGACTTGACTACTTTCTATAAATACCTACATAAAGAACAAATATTTAATAATGGGCCCTTTAATATAGCAGAGAAAGGTGGAACATGATCCAATGGCTGGAAGATGAAGCTAGACACATTCAGACTGGAAATAAGGCATACGTTTCTAACAGTGATTGGATGTTGTACTAAAATATCTGCTGTAGGAATTATTTTGGAATAATTATAAATGTTCTACAGGATGTCAGATTAGATGATCATAGTGATCCTTTCTGGCCTTGGAATCTATGAAGTTGCTGAACCCTGATCATGAGAGCACACACAACTAGCTGCCCGTGACTTTAAGCTCTCTTTGTGTTTGCCCGTTTTTCTGAGCCTGGCAGGTTTTCAGTCCATTCTGAGGAAGTGAGCAGGTACCGAGTGGTAGTCAGTGAGACAGAGTTCTTGCATTTAGAATGGCAAATCTGAAGCAGCCGCTTTAATGTTGCCTACTGTCAAGGCTGTATCCCCACTTTGAACTTTAGGGTACAAATGTAGGGGCCTGCATGAAAACTTCTAAGCTTAACTACCAGCTTAGCTCTGGTCCGCTGCCACCATCCCAAGGCTAAATTCCTTCCCTGGGTAGCCTTGAGAGACCTTCACCAATTCCCTGGTGAATACAGATCCAAACCCCTTGGATCTTAAACCAAGGAGAAATTAACCATTCCCCTCCTTCCTCCCACCAACTCCTGGTGAATACAGATCCAACCCCCTGGGATCTAAAACAAGGAGAAATTAACCATTCCCCTCCTTCCTCTCACCAGCTCCTGGTGAATCAAGATTCCAACCCCTTGGATCTTAAAACAAGGAAAAATCAATCAGGTTCTTAAAAAGAAGGCTTTTAATTAAAGAAAAAGATAAAAATCATCTCCGTAAAATCAGTATGGAAATTAACCTTACAGGGTAATCAAACTTAAAGAGCTCAGAGGACTCCCCTCTAGTCTCAGGTTCAAAGTACAGCAAACAAAGTTAAACACTCTAGTAAAAGGTACATTTACAAGTTGAGAAAACAAAGGAAAACTAACACGTCTTGCCTGGCTATTTACTTACAAGTTTGAAATAGGAGAGACTTGTTTAGAAAGATGTGGAGAACCTGGATTGATGTCTGGTCCCTCTCGGTCCCGAGAACGAACACACTCCCAAACAAAGAACACAAACAAAAGCCTTCCCCCCCCAAGATTTGAAAGTATCTTGTCCCCTTATTGGTCCTTTAGGTCAGATGCCAGCCAGGTTACCTGAACTTCTTAACCCTTTACAGGGAAAAGGATTTTGGAGTCTCTGGCCAGGAGGGATTTTATAGTACTGTACACAGGACAGCTGTTACCCTTCCCTTTATAGTTATGACACCTACCCTCCCAACAAAACATTGCAAGAATATGCAGCGTGCTGATTTACTGCATGTGTGTGAAACTCCCATTAACTGTGAGCAGCAGTGAAGCTGTTAGCAGGTCAGTAGTGTGAAGTTCTAAAGATGCACACAATGGATGGGATCTGTTATGGGTACAGAATCACATAGTTAACAGCCCTTATCTGTGGGCTGGACTGTGCCTTAAAGATCTGTGTGTGGATCCCAACTGTTACCATGTGGGAGGAGAGGTCACATGCCTCTGTGGCCCCTGCCCTATTTCATTCTTAGGAGCCAGTGGAAGGCTCTCTCCTGTGTTTGGATCTGCATTAGGGAAGGTACAGGCACTGGGTGGAGTGTGGGGTGGTGATGTC
>NW_027056143.1:0-6000 GCF_011386835.1 Chrysemys picta bellii
GTCCCTTCCAGTTCTAGGAGAGGGGATATCTCCATTAATTTAATTTAATTTAATTTTTTTTTTTAATCATGGGGTTCTAAGAAATAGCCAGCATGGATTTTTCAAGAACAAACCATGCCAACCAACCTAATTTCCTTCTTTGACAGGGTTACAAGCCTAGCAGATAGGAAGGAAGCAGTAGATGTGATATATGGTTATTTTAGTAAGGCTTCTGAGACAGTCCCATGTGACATTCTCATAAACAAACTAGGGAAATGTGGTGTAGATGAAATAATATAACATGGGTGCACAGCTGATTGAAAGACTGAACTCAGAGAGTAGTTCTTAAGGGTTCACTGTGAAACCAGAGCATATCTAGTGGGATCCCACAGGGGTCACTCCTGGGTCCAGTATTAGTCAATATTTTCATTACTGACTTGGATAATGGAGTGGAAAGCATGCTTATAAAATCTGAGAATGACACCAAGCTGAGAGGGACAGAAGCACTTTGGAGGACAGGATTAGAATTCAAAATGACCCTGACAAATTAAAGAATTAGTCTGACCAGTCAGACCAATCAGCTTAATTTTGTTACCGGGAAAGATAATGGAGCAAATAATCAAAAAATCAATTTGTAAGCACCTAGAAGATAGGTGATAAATAACAGTCAACATGGATTAGTCAAAGAACAAATCATGTTAAACCAACTTAATATCCTTCTTTGACAGGATAACAAGCCTTGTAATATAACTCGACTTTAGCCTAAGGCTTTTGATACCATCTCACATGACCTGCTCATAAACAAACTAGGGAACTATCGCTTAGATGAACCTACTATAAGGTGGGTGCATAACTGGTTGGAAAAGCATACTCAAAGAGCCATTATCAACGCTTCACAGTCAAGCTGGAAGGGGATATTAAGTGGGGTCCCACAGGAATCTGTCCAGGGTCCAGGTCTACTCAATATCTTCATAAATGATTTGTATAATGGCATGGAGAATACACTTATAAATCTGCGGATGATACCAAGCTGGGAGGGGTTGCAAGCACTTTAGAAGACAGGATTAGAATTCAAAATGATCTTGACAAACTGGTAAAATGGTCTGAAATAAATGCAATGAAGTTCAGTAAGGACAAATGCAAAGTACTACACTTAGGAAGGAATAATCAGTTGCACAAATACATAGTGGGAAATAACCGCCTAGGCAGGAGTACTGCAGAAATGGATCTGGCTGTTAGCATGAATCACAAACTAGACATGAGTCACACGGCCCTTCCTGTTTTAATTTCAAACTTACTTCTCCGGGGAAGCTCAGCTCAGACGCAGCATCTAGTTTGTCAATGAAATTCCTGGGCTTTATCCCCATTTATGCTATGACCCCTTCACACTGCTCTGGCAGTATATTGGGGACTTTAAGTGGGAGTAAATTACACCTGCACCCACTTCAAAGCATTGTACCACCACCAAAATGGTGTAAAGGGGGTTTAGTGTAAAGGAAAATTAAACCCCTTTTGGTTTTTTTGTCCTGTTTTGTATGTCATTTGGTCATTAAGACAAAGAGATCGAGGTGGCCAAGATCAGTGTCAGAATGCAATGTATACTTAAAGACACATTTCAGAGTGGTAGCCGTGTTAGTCTGTATCAGCCAAAACAACGAGGAGTCCTTGTGGCACCTTAGAGACTAAATTTATTTGGGCATAAGCTTTTGTGGTCTAAAACCCACTTCATCAGATGCATGGAGTGGAAAATACATTAGGCAAGTATATATACACAGTACATGAAAAGACGGGAGTTGCCTTACCAAGTGGGGGGTCAGTGATAACGAGACAATTCAATTAAAGTGATATGCCAACATTTTTATGGCTGACTTAGAACAACGCTTCCTCAGCTCTCGTCCTCTAACGCCCCTACTCTACTTGCACTACATTGATGACATCTTCATCATCTGGACCCATGGAAAAGAAGCCCTTGAGGAATTCCACCAGGATTTCAACAATTTCCACCACACCATCAACCTCAGCCTGGACCAGTCGACACAAGAGATCCACTTCCTGGACACTACAGTGCAAATAAGCGATGGTCACATAAACACCACCCAATACCGGAAACCTACTGACCGCTATACTTACCTACATGCCTCCAGCTTTCATCCAGACCACATCACACGATCCGTTGTCTACAGCCAAGCTCTAAGATACAACCGCATTTGCGCCAATCCCTCAGACAGAGACAATCACCTACAGAAACTCTATCAAGCATTCTTAAAACTACAACACCTACCTGCTGAAGTGAAGAAACAGATTGACAGAGCCAGAAGGGTACCCAGAAGTCACCTACTACAGGACAGGCCCAACAAAGAAAGTAACAGAACGCCACTAGCCGTCACCTTCAGCCCCCAACTAAAACCTCTCCAGCGCATCAACAAGGATCTGCAACCTATCCTGAAGGATGATCCCTCACTCTCACAGACCTTGGGAGACAGTCCAGTCCTCGCTTACAGAAAGCCCCCCAACCTGAAGCAAATACTCACCAGCAACTACACACCACACAACAAAAAACACGAACCCAGGAACATATCACTGCAACAAACCCTGTTGCCAACTTTGTCCGCATATCTATTCAAGGGACACCATCATAGGACCTAACCACATCAGCCACACCATCAGGGGCTCGTTCACCTGCACATCTACCAATGTGATATATGCCACCATGTGCCAGCAATGCCCCTCTGCCATGTACATTGGCCAAACCGCAGAGTCTCTACACAAAAGAATAAATGGACACAAATCAGATGTCAAGAATTATAACATTCAAAAACCAGTAGGAGAGCACGTCAATCTCCCTGGACACTCAATAACAGACTTAAAAGTGGCAATTCTTCAACAAAAAAACTTCAAAAACAGACTCCAATGAAAAACTGCAGAACTGGAATTAATTTGCAAACTGGACACTATCAAATTAGGCCTGAATAAAGACTGGGAGTGGATGGGTCACTACAAAAACCAATTTCCCCCTAATGTTACTCACACCTTCTTGTCAACTGTTTGAAAAGGGCCACCCTGATTACATTGGCCGCGTTACCACTATAAAAGTGATTTTTCCTCCCTTGGTATCCTAACTGTTGAGAATAGCCCACTTCCACTTTAATTGAATTGTCTTGTTAGCACTGACCCCCCACACTTGGTCAGGCAGCTCCCATCTTTTCATGTACTGTGTATATATACCTGCCTACTGTATTTTCCACTCCATGCATCTGATGAAGTGGGTTTTAGCCCATGAAAGCTTATGCCCAAATAAATTTTTTAGTCTCTAAGGTGCCACAAGTACTCCTCGTTGTTTTTTTAAAAGACCCATTTATACTTAAAGACACAGCAGCTCATTTTTACAAAAGCAAGAAATATGTTTCAAATGCGAGGAGTACAGTTTGTTACACGTATTTAATTGCTGATAGGAAGATGGAACAAGGAAGCTGGATTTCTAGTAACACCATGAAAGCACCAAAGAAATATTCACATTTCCACAGGTAAGTGAGGCACTCGGAGCCCTTTATCCGATAGATTCCTCATGGGAAGTTAGGGTGCACTGAAACACTTCTTCAAAAGCATCCAGAAAAGGCTCAGTGATTTCATCAACTGTGACATGTCTCTGGAGTTCTTCGCTCAGGGAGGTGACACCCGTCCCTTCAAGTCCACAAGGAACAATGTGATCAAACCACGTAAGATCTGTGCAGCAGTTCAGCGCCAGCCCATGAGAGGTTATATGCCTTCCACAATGGACACCTGAAAAGCAAAACATACATGTCACCTCGTTCAGTGTTATGTACCACACACCACCCCTCCCCCAAAGTCATCTTAAATGTCAGATTCCAAGGCCAGAAGGGACCATCGTGATCATCTAGCCTGATCTGTATAACACAAGCTACAGAACTTCCCCCAAATAACCCCTAGAGCAGATCTTTCAGAAAAACATCCAATCCTGATTTAAAAATTACCAGTGATGGGCAATCCGCTATAGCCCTTGGCAAGTTGTTCCAATGGTTAAATATCCCCTTCACACTAAGACTCCAATCCACCTTACCACATAAGTTGCCCAGCTGATGAGGCACCAATGCTGTAGTGCTTATCAGCAGCGAGGGCGCTGAGACCATAGCCTATCACGTTCACCAATACGGTCTCAATGTTTCCTTGTACTCTCCCACCATCTGTTATCTCATCTTACACTTCAACTGTAAGTTCTTTGGGGGCAGAGACCTGCCTGCCTGCACTGCATTTGTGACTGGGATTCCCAGGCTCTATTAGAATGCAAATCTAGCCCAGGGCACTGGGTTCATTGTTATTGCAGAGACATGCAGGCATGGTGTGGAGTCCCTCATGAAGAAGTGAAATTCTTGTAAATATCTGCTTGTTAACCGGACAAATCCTGCCTATTAGCAGGATTGGCTCTGGTAGTGAATGAGGACAAAGGACAGCATGATGTGCATGTTCACAGTCATACATAGTAGATCCCTGATATTCCTGCTTTGCACTGCACAACAGGAGAGCTGGGATTCTACACTACTGTACTGTGACCATTGTTTTTAGAGAATCATAGAGCTTTTCAGTAGCAGAAAATTTCCAGGAATTATTAAGGCCCACGTCCTGAAAGATTTACACATGTGCACAATTTTAGTCAGAGGAGTAATCCAATGAGATTACACACGTGAGTAATGGTACACACGTGCAGAAATCTTTCCAGGACTGAGGCATAAAAATGTAGTTCCAGTGATTTACAAGTAACCCCTAAGATTATTAGAATTGAGATTAGCATGCAGGGGGATCTCTATTATTTCAGTATGTGGACTGCTTTTAGCCACACTCCATGTATAATCAGGTCACACTCTACCTGCTATTTTCCATGGATCTTTCACACAGCAGCACATGAAAGGAGAAGCAGTTTAATAAAGGCTACGCTACGGCCTTGTCTCTGCTAGAAAAGGATCTGCCAGTGTAACTATACCAGCAAACCATCTTAGTGGAGGTGCCGTTTGTACCAGGAAGAGTGCATTTGCTGGTATAACTTATATCAGTTCCCTAAATGAAATAAACGATATCAGCAAAAGCATGGTTTTACTTGTATAACTGCATCTACATTTGTGCTTTTGCCAACACCATCAGGTCAGTTATGGGGTGTGATTTTTTCCACGCTTGATAACGTAGCTACACTGGCAAAAATTTTAAGGGTAGACCAGGTCTACGCTAGGAGCTATACTGTCAAAAACCTCTAGTGCGGACATATTTATATTGGTATAGAAGTGCTTATTGGATTTCCCTGACCGGGATGAACGATACCAGTATAAACACCATTATAACTGTGTCTATACTACCGCTTTACTGGCATATCTACGTTAGTAAAAATCACACCCCAACCAACACAACAATGCCAATTAGAGCAGACCAGGCGAAGCAGAAAAGCATGGCCTTGATCCTGCACTGAAAACCCCATGGGTGGATCCCTACATCCGTGCTGAGCCCCACTGGAGTCTGTGCGGTTCATTGCAGCATCAGGGCTTGTGATCATAAAACCACAAACACTGGTGGGGCACTTGGGCGGGTGCAAAACCTGAAACTACTCTTAACTCACTCAAGGCCGCTCAGCCCCATCTCCTGCCAACTTCCCAGGAGCTCCCCAAGTCTCCACTTGTCTAGAGTTACCATATTTTGAGCCTCCAAAAGGAGGACACTCCACCGGGCCCCGCCCCCGCCCACGCCCCAACTCCGCCCCTTCCCCAAAGTCCCCGCCCCAACTCTGCCCCCTCCCCTGCTTCCCACAAACATTTGATTCAGGGGAAGCCTGAAGCAGGTAAGGGGGGGTGTGGGGGGAGGAGGCACAGCCCAGGCTTGCCCCCCCGGTGTTTCCAGCCTGGGTCGGCTCGGGCCCTGGGGTGCCGGCCCCGGGCCCGGTCCCCGGCCGAGCACCCCTGGCCCGCCCAGCACTGCCGGTCCCCGGCCCTGCCCCCGGGCCCCCGGCCGAACACCCCTGGC
>NW_027056144.1:0-6000 GCF_011386835.1 Chrysemys picta bellii
CAGATCACGATCGCGGCTTTTTTTTTTTTTTTGTGCCGCTTGGGGCAGCAAAAACCCTGGAGCCAGCCCTGGCTGGAATTGCCTGGGTCAGATTCAGACGGAGCAGGGCCGAGCTAAGGAAAAAGCAGGGGCCCGAGTGGAGCTGGGAGGAGAGCTGTGCCAGCCAGAGGGGCCAGACAAGCAGCCAGGAAGCAGGTCAGTGCTGGGAGCAGAGTCACAGAAGTAGCCCCCAGAGCAGACCTGTGCTGGGAGCAGAGCTGTAAAAGTGATGAAACAGCTGTATCCTGAACAAAGGAGTATGTGTTTACCAGACAAGTCTGGGGAGGGGTCAAACTGCTTTCTCAAACACAAAGCACAAGCTGATGCCTCTAGCCAGGTGTCATCAAAGTGGACTGGCAATGACTTGTCAAGTGGTCATTCTTTGGCAAGGAAGGGGAGCAGGTGCAGATCGATCTACAGTTTAGCAAGCACCGCATGGAACCTCCTTCACCACAAGGCTCCATGTCGCCTTCTTTACTGTTTGAATAAACGTTGCTTTGAGAGGTAATCATAAGATGAATCCACTTCAAAGGGTGACTGGACTATAAAAGAGAGGGGCAGAAAGATCCCAGGTCATGTCTCTCTCTAGTTCCCTCCAGTGATTTCCCTACACCCCCCCCCCCCTGAATTTTCCCAACACCCCCCCCCCCCCCAGTTTTGTGAACTAGTTACATGCCAATTTAGTGACTGTTTGGAAATTGGAATTGAAATTGAAACATTAATACACACTTTAAAAGCATATACAGTGTATGATAAAATACATGTATCTAAAAGTATAATAGATTTGAAAAGTATGAACATAAACTAGCTTCCTTATACGGCTGTTGTTTTTTATGACAATGTCAGTGCATTCATTTCAGTGATGTTGGCCAACCTAATAATTTCAAATGATGATTTGTTAGCGAAGTCTAAATGAACTCCCCCTGACAGTTAGTGATGAGCTGGGGCTGGGGGGAAAGGCTTCAGGACCAGATTGTATTTACATTCACACCTAATCTACCTAGGTATCCAGCAAACAGAACTGTGTTGCCCAAGTGATAGATTTTGGTTGGGGTTGGGTTACAAATCACTTGAATGCTGGGCAGGGGAATGAAATGTTGTTGTTCTTAGTGTATGAGTAAAGGCCAGTAGAACTGTACTTAGCCTGTGCTGATTGAGGGCATCAAGAAAGAGGGTGGGAACCTGTCCCTCTCCAGTGTTTAAAGACAGAGCTGATTAGGCTCCATAGATAGTCTTTTGTTCTGTTAAGTGACCACTGCAGCTGAAATCACTGATAATCAGGTCTAAGTGCTTAGACCTGCTGTGGGACAGTGTTTCTGTAGAAGAGACAGCCCAGACTGCACTAGCAGCGAGGTTCCCCCCCTGAGAGCTCAGCTGAAATCACTGAGAGCTGGTGGAACCTCAAGAGACCAACTTGCAGAGGTCACAGTGGCAGGTGGCAGCAGAAGGTGACTGTGCAGGGCCATTGGTAACAGAGTGGTGGAGTGAATGGTGGCACAACAAACAGCAGTGGCCAGAGTGAACAGTGAGCAGCTGGAGGAACGAGCAAGGTGCCTTCTTGCCCCCAACCTGGGAGGTGTACTCTCATGAAAGCACCTCTGAACTCTGAGTCTCCACTGACCAGGGACCACGCCAGTGAGTGGGGTGCGGTGGAGGGAAAAGTGTGGGGGGTACGTTAAATAAACATTTGTTTGTTGGACTATATTTTAGTGACTTTGCTCCAGAATGCTAGATTTGTGACTGGGAATGGAAACTTATATAAATATGTTTCCTAGTAGACCAAGATTTTTAAAATGCATTATTTGCCAAGGTTATCATCTCACATCATTGCTATCTTGAGAGGTCATTATGTTGGGGAGTTTCTGTAATAAACATTTTTATTATTATAATTAATTTTTACATAAGAAGGGTCATACTGGGTCAGACCAATGGTCCAGATAGCCCAGTATACCTGTCTTCTGACAGTGGTCAAGGCCAGGTGCTTCAGAGGGAATGAACAGATCAGGGAATCATAAAGTGATCCATCCTCTGTTGCCCATTCCCAGCTTCTGGCAAACAGGCTAGGGACACTCAGAGCATGGTGTTGCATCCCTCCCCAT
Source organism: Chrysemys picta bellii (assembly GCF_011386835.1). Taxonomy (NCBI): domain Eukaryota; kingdom Metazoa; phylum Chordata; order Testudines; family Emydidae; genus Chrysemys; species Chrysemys picta. The sequence goes on from NW_027056144.1 coordinate 2,139, forward strand.
TCTGGCTAATAGTCACTGATGGACCTATTCTCCAGGAATTTATCTAGTTCTTTTTTTAATCCTGTTATAGTTTTGGTCTTCACAGCATCCCTTGGCAAAGAGTTCCACGAGTTGACTTATGTTGTGTGAAGAAGTACTTCCTTTTGTTTTTTTAAAACCTGCTGCCTATTCATTTCATTGGGTGACTGCTAGTTCTTGTGTTATGGGAAGGATTAAATAATATTTCCTTATTCACTTTCTTCACACCAGTCAAGATTTTATAGACCTCTATCATATCCGCCCTTAGTTGTCTCTTTTCTAAGCTGAAAATTCCCAGTCATTTTAATCTCTCCTCCTGTTTCATATCCCTAATCTTTTAAGTTCCCCATCTCTGAACCTTTTCCAATTCCAATATATCTTTTTTGGGATGGGGTGACCAGATCTGCACACAGTATTCAAGGTGTGCACGTACCATGGATTTATATAGAGGCAATATGATATTTTCTGTCTTATTATCTATCCCTTTCTTAATGATACCCAACATTCTGTTTGCTTTTTGACTGATGCTGCACATTGAGTGGATGTTTTCAGAGAATTATCTGAAGACTCCAAGATCTCTTTTGAGTGTTAACAGTTAATTCAGACTCCATCATTTTGTATGTATAGTTGAGATTGTTTTCCAATGTGCATTACTTTTTTATCAACATTGAATTTCATCTGCCATTTTGTTGCCCAGTCACCCAGTTTTGTGAGATCCCTTTGTAACTCTTCGCAGTCTGCCTGGGACTTAACTATCTTGAATAGTTTTTTATCATCTGCAAATTTTGCCACCTCATTGTTTACCCCTTTTTCCAGATCATTTATGAATATGTTGAACAGTAATGGTCCCAGTACTGACCCCTCAGGGATACCACTATTTATCTCTCTCCATTCTGAAAACTGATAATTTATTCCTACCCTTTGTTTCCCATCTTTTAACCAGTTACTGATCCATGAGAGGACTTCCCTCTTATCCCATGAGGGCTTACTTTTCAAAAGTCAATTTAAATTAAATTTTTTTTAAAAAAAATTGTATTTTTTTTAGAAATCTAGACCTGTTATGTGTTTTGGTATAACTTGCATTATCCTTATGTTAAATTTGCATTATCCTAACAAAACATTTACTTTATTCATATCTCTTATATATGTTGCAGGTCAAAGTGAAAATGAAAAGACAAAAAACAATACAATAATTTTTCCACTCAAAGGCCTCAAAAACTAACCAAGGTGAAGAACACATCAAGAACCAAGAATATATCAACATGTCATCTGAAGGTACAAGTGGTATATCTACATCCGACCACCCCAAAGCACAAATACAGCTACCTACTGAAGAAACAGTGTCTCCAAAACCTAAAGGCAGTTCCCGATGTTTGACGGTCAAAGTGCTCCCATTTACTCAAGTTACAGAAGATGGCTACTGGTGCACCTCTTGCAAGAAAGCTTACGAAGAAGGAAAGCTTCCCAATGCTATAACTGGTAAAAGTGGAGGAGCTTGGTTTGTCAAACCGATCAGCAAAGCCATTGCTGACAAACTACGTGAAAAGGCTGCAAAACACCAGGCCTCTGGAGTGCATCAACATGCAGAAAGCCTTATAAGCCCACTTTCAAAGCCAATTTTACAAGTACTTAATGAGGCTGTTAAGAATGCTGGAGACACAACACCGTTCATGCGAACAAACATGGGTATGGCATCCTACTTTCTATTTAAGCAAGAGATACCACACACTACAAACTGGAGGCCAATGTTAAGGGCATTGTCACTTGTTCATCCTGAAGTTGAACACTGGTTCCGAACAAGACCAGCAAATGCTCACTATCTTTCTGCAAGAAACTCAACTGACTGGCTAGAAGCATGCGGTGCAACAGTGAAAGACTCAACAGTTGAAAAAGTGAAGAACTCTCTCACCACATTCAAAAAATTTGCATACATGGCTGATGAATGCACTGATGCAAATTGGCATCAAGTATTAAGTCATTCTGTACGTTATCTTGATGTCAGGGGTAGGCCAGTAGATGCATTTCTAGATGTTCAAGTTATAGAAGACACGTCGGCTGCATCTGTGACAACCCACATCTTAGAAGAGATAAATGCTTGTCAATTAGACCCCAAACAGATGGCTGCTTGTGCATTTGATGGAGCTGCAAACTTCTCTGGAAGACATGGTGGAGTACAAGCTTTGCTCAGAGAAAAGTGTAACCCTAATCTCTCCTATACACACTGCAAAGGCCATCTACTCCAACTAGCACTAGTACGAGCTGCAGAATCTTCAAAAGACATTTAAAAAGCTATAAATTTAATGTCTTCATTATATTCTTTTTTCAGCAAGAGTCCAAAAAGACTGAATATCTTGGAAAATATAGAAGATACACTGGGACTGAAGTTCAAATTAGTCCAACCTGGGAAAACCCGCTGGCTTTCTCATGAGCAGTCCTTGGCTGTTGTCTTAAAATTACTCCAGCCATTATTACTGGCTTTGGAAAGTATCTACCAAGATGGGATGGATCTAAGTAGTGAGGCTGGTGGATTACTTTTGCTACTACGTTCAGAGAAGACTATTGCCATTCTCTCTCTCGTAAGTCTACTGTTGAAACCACTTGGGTCATTAAACAATGCCATCCAGGCATCTGCTACAACAGTAGTAGATCTTTGTCCAGCAATAGAAGCTACATTTGGATCAATCAGAGATCTATACATTGAAAAAGTACTAGAAGAAGCAAAGACTTCAGTCCAGAAGTTGACTAATGAAGGCATTTATATTGAATCCCTAAGTGAAGAAGACAAGAAGTGTTTAAGACAACTGAAACAGTACACAGACTTGATTCTTTAAAATCTACAACAGCGACTTCTAGATTCTACTCAACCTTTACGTAGGTTTTACAGATGCCTGTCCTATAAAACACCAACAGCTGAGTGGAGTGAGGCACTACCAGCAATGGGGCTGCCGTGTGATTAGGACAGAATAGAGAATTTGAACACAGAGTGGAATATCATACGACGAATGAATGAAGATTTGACTTCTACTTCTTTTTTATCATCATTAGTGGCTCGACCCGTTCTTTGTGTTCTGTTTCCTGGGATGAAAGAAGTAGGAATTCATCTCTTGCTACTCCCAGTCACAACAGCTACAGTTGAGCGTTCCTTTTCCTCATTGAATAGAATTTTGTGTTCTGAAAGAAATCGCCTTCTGCCTGATCATGTGAATGAACTAATGAGCATATCAATTGAAGGAATGGAAGTACCGGACACACGAGAAGCCACCAAAGATGAATGCATTGCATTCAAGAAAATTGCAAAATTTTGCAAAAAGTACAAAATTATAACAAGAAACCAAGAAGGATGTAGATGTAGTGCTTCATAGAAGGCTTGAGTAGCCAACTTTAATTTGTGTGATGATTTTAAAACATGAGTTAAATCTAATCAAATGGTCATGAAACATTTTTCAGTTTTTACTATGGTGCCATACAGCCCACCTTCACCCTCACAGTCTCACCCCTCATCGGCCCTGACACCCCCCCCATTTCAATTCCTGGGGAAGCCACTGGTTCCCTCTCTCTCACCTCAGAAGACAAAGGCTCCAGCCCTTTGACTTTGGGGCCGATTGTGACTTGTGAATCTGATCAACTTCTTTGCTGGGAACACAGGGCAAAGATTTCACCTTCAACCAAGTCTAGCTTATTAATTTCAGACCTATAATAGCAGAACTCTCCAGGAACGGGGCCTGTGATGGGGTGTTCTCCACTGCCACTGCCTATCAGCAGGATTCCTCCTCTTCCTCCCTCCTGTGCCTCAGTGCGACTAAATCTCCGCACCTAGACAGCCGGCCCATCCGCTGCACCCCAA
>NW_027056145.1:0-6000 GCF_011386835.1 Chrysemys picta bellii
AGGACTGTGCTGGTAAAAACAAAAGCTTTGGAACTGGAAATTAATGAACCGATTGTGGTGTGTCAGATATTAGGTGTAGCGCCCGTCTCCACCTGGTTACCCCCTTTAATGCCAATCCGCATACAGGTTTTGATGGACAGGTCTGGGTTCTTTTGGATCCCACCACCCACTCAGCAGGGTGAATCTTCTTTCTTTTTTTTCCTTGAAATTATTTGGCGGTGCCTCCACCCTCTTCGCTCCTTCTTGGCAGGGTCACCAGGGCAGCTTGGGCGGAAAATTCTAACTAGAGCATAATCCCCACTTACTTGCCAGATAGTTGGAGACTTCCAAGAAATAACACAAACACATACAAATATATTCAACACAATAATTATATTACACAGGAGACAAATACAACATAACAGGGGGAAACACTATTTTTAGGGTCACCGGTGCCCACACTGAAGATACCCGTGACTTGATGTAGCAAATGTAAGATCAGTGTCCCGTTGGTACGCGTACTTTGTTGGGGCCCGTGATGACCTATGACCACACAATCCTTCTCTGCAGTGGTTTAGCCGTGTGGCTGACGGGGTTCAGGACATCCCAACGGACTCAAGTGGGAGGAGGTGGTAAATCCCTCACAGGTGTAATATACAGTGGATATAAAATCCCCCAACCCTCACTCCCTGGCTCGAGGACACAGTGCAGGGAGTAGGGGGTCCCCAACACAAATTCCCTGGCTGACTAACTAAAAGATGGTGCACTCACAACTCCATGAATGACCCTCAGGTTCGAAGATGACGCTGGACTCCTCGGTCACTGCAGAGGGGCTGCTGTCTGCCGGCAGGGATCCTCCTTGGGCAGGAGTCAGGCGGCGTTGGTCTCAGGATTTCTCCTGCCCACAAAGGGGTGCCGGGCTCAAGGTGCAGGTTACACAACTACACTGACATCCAAACTGTCGTCTCCCAGCCCAGCCTCCAGACACACTCCCAGCAGGCAGCTTCCCTGGACTCGCAGCCAGGGCAGAGCTGACCGGGTGGGGACTGGTCTCCCTAGGGAGCTGGAGGTGAACCCAGCCTGGCTGGGGAAATTTCCCAGCCAACACTACCAACTGGGAATCATCAGTGGGGAGGGAAAAGCCCAGCGGAGGGATCTGCTGTCAGGTCCCTAGAGGCCTGTTCTCGGGGGAACCTGCCTGCAGGCCTGGGACTCCCCAGCTTCCCACACAGTCAGTCCTGCTCTTGCCCTGGCTGGCTCCAGACTCCTACAAAATGGCTTCTCCCCTCTCCTGACCTCCCTGGGAGGGGCCTGTCACTCCCTGTTGGTTTCCAGGCAGACTCTGAGGTTGCCTTGGCTCCCCCTCCCTGAGCTCCCAGCAGACAGAGCCCCAGGGATCTAGGTCATCTCCTTGGGGCTTACATAGGCCTAATGGGTGGAGAAAATAATGAGGGGAGGGGCAATTCCCCCCACCACTCCCTTTGGGGGGTCCTAAAAGAGAGTTTGGGGGGTAAATATGGGAAGAACAGACAGAGGCTACTGAAGTGAGATTCACCATCATAGCTGCCACCCCGCCATCTCCTGGGCCCCCTGGACCTATGCTGTCCTGACCCTGAGGGCTGTCCTGACTCGACCAGGCCAGAGAGAGGGACCCAGATGACATTGTCATCTCTACCGGCTCCATCTGAACCCCAGACACCACCTGGGATAAAACAGGATCAGACTGTAACAACAGCAGCTCCAGCCCCTCTCAACGGACATCTTCTCTGTCCCCAAGGACAGTTCTCTCCATCTCTGATAGTGCCCGAGAGCCCGTCAGACGGGGGCTTTTCCGTCTCAGACGCTCTCCAGCCCAAGGGAGAGGGAGCGAAAGCCTCACTTCCGCCTTTACTCTCCAGACGCTTTAATTGCGCTCCCTTTTCTGTGTCTTTAATAAAAGGTCCCACTGATGGTGAATGGGGAGCCGGCCATGGTGCCGAGCAGGCCGAGGTGTCTGGATACCAACCACTGGCCCTTGTTTAACACGGTTTAATGCTGGACAGGGACTGGGTTACAGTAACCCCATTGGCCCGTATATTTGATCTGGTACAACAGCCCAGTACCACTCTTAGGTTTCTTTTTGTCCCTAACACACTTAAAAATGGCTTCTTATTCTCCTTGTCAGGTGGGGGCTCCCAGGGCAGGGGAAGGGCTCCCAGGTCCCAGCCACTCGCCTCAGTGTAGACCCCAGCCCTCCCTCCTGGGGGGTCAGAGCCAAGCCCTGGAACTAGCCCCACATGTAACAATAGCACCACCGTGTTGTCTAACCCACCCAGCCAGGAGCAGACCCAGTTCCACAGATTCCCTCACCCCAGCACCGCACACAGCAGTGCAACTCTCTCCACACACACAGACCTACCCCACTCAATGCGATCCTCTCCCCATTGGGTCAGTCTAAGCTGTCCGGGCGCTCTGGCCTGGTGCTGGCAGGTGGGGTGAGCTCCGGATGGGGGGGAGGGGTCAGTTACATGGTCTCAGCTCCAGGCTGTGAGTTCACAAGAATCCCCTTTTGCAAGCAGCTGGCTCCCGCCCCACTCAGGGCTCTGCTCTCGTTCTTCATTTTCTTTCAGCATTTCCTGGGCTGGTCCCCATCCCCTCCAACTCATTTGCTCAAACCCTCCCACCGGTCAGAGTTAATTCTCTGGGTTTGACTGGCACTCCCCCCAGCCACTCCGGTTTGTGCAGCATACTGGCGGGGGGAGAGAGGGAAGAAAGGTGGAAGATGGGAGAGGAAAGGGGAAGGAGCTCTCTCACCCAGGCCCTCTCAGAGGCCCAGAGGGCCCCTCGCCATAATAAAAATAGGCGGCACATCTCCTTCTTGACTACTGTCCTCATGTTCGGGTATTGGCATTGAAATACCACGTGTCGCAGTTGCGGAGTTTTCATGATCTGTAGCGTTGTTTGTGGGTAAGGCGTGTTTTCCAGGGGTTTGAGAAATGAAGTTATTGGCTTTGAGCTCTCAGCTGTTGCTGTTTTCGCCGTCGCTTGCTTGCACCACTTTCAAATCTCTTCTTCATAGTGATCTATCCGGTCAATAGGTAGCCTATGCACACTTGAAATCTTCTACTGTGAAGATGTACACAAATGCTGAAAAGACTGAAAACGAAGGAATACTAATTAAGAACACAACATGAAACAGTCAGACAGGTTATTATCCTTATCACCGAATCAAAACTCAAGCACGCAAGGTATGACGTAACAGGCTGAGCTGAAGACAAAGGGATGACATATAAATAGTAAACACAGACACGGATACAGACAGAGGGATAATGTCCAAAAATTTCAAACATGTGTCCTCACAAAACTCACTGTACAAGATGGTCCTCACAAATTTTCACCATGAATCTGGGCCTATAGCCAACAAAAGCCTATGATGACGGCCAAGCTACCGAGGTAGGGCTCAACCAGCCAGTCACCTCTTTTAGCTACCATAGGAAGATAATAATGAAGAATTCTCACACACAAATAATTCCTTAGTCAACTAGATGTAAAACTATAAAGACACTAAAATGTAACAATTCTCGACCTTTCAACACACACTTGGTCCAGCACCAGCCACTAGTAGTGGTTTGTTTGTATAATCAGCTGATTTGAGAGGACACATTCATCATGATCTAATCTTGTGCCATCAGAACCGATATATTTTTATGAACATTTTTAACTCTTTAATATGACAAAATCTATCTCAGTTAACAAAAAAATTGTGTCTTTTACCAAATCACATCTCGTGTTTGCTGAAATTTGCAGCTCTAATCTGAGAGTGTCACATTTTGGTCCCATAGGGATGCGCATAAAAACAAGTTGCGAAACTTATCAGATGCCAAAATATTAACAAGTCTCTAAATTTGAGGCCCTCTTTGCGTTTGAGGCCCAGGCCAAATGGCCCTCCTGGCCCCCCCTCTGATTGGCCCTGCTCTCACCAACTCCAGAGTCCTTAACTCCGCTGGCCGTAGATTTCTCCTTGTGTCCCTTTGCTTCACTTACCAATTTTCTACAATTACTAGCTTCTGATTTATGTTCGTTATCATCAACTTCCCCTTTCTTCCATTTCTTATTTTTTAAACTATTTATATAGCTGCCTTCATTTCCGTTCCAGACCCAGTCAGTTTTTTAACCATACTGCCTTCTTCCTCAGTTGTGAGTGTGACGCTGTATGGAACCTGGGAGACACTTGATATCGTCGATACCAATCTTATACAATTGCAAGGAATCTTACCAGATATACCATGTAAGGTATCTGTGGAAAAGTCATAATTTGCTAAATATTGTAATCACGTTTGTATGTAGGTATCATCTTGGTATTGTGAGTTATAGGTATGTATGGTATATCTGTATTTCAAACTCATGCTGTGGTTCTGGGTGACACCCCCAAACAGATTGGCATCAGCACTATATAACCTATTCGATGACCCATCCAGGGTCATCAGCTGTATAACGAACCCACTGAAAGAAGCCAGGGGCTACACCTTATGAGTCAACGAGGCATGTAGGGGCTGCCTGTGGACAGAACCCTAAGGCTTTTCCATGCCACATGCTGTGAAGTTTGTGTTCGGGACAAAGAAGCACAAGCTACATGGCAAAAAGGAATATAAAAGGCAGCTGTATCATCTCCATTTTGTCTTCAATCCTGCTTCTTAACTCTGGAGCAACTTTTCTACAAATGAAGCTCTGAACAAAGGACCCATCCAAGCTGAGGCTCTGTTCCAGAGGGACTTTCAAGCCAGCAAACTCACCAATACTGCTAAGAACCTGATATATGGACTTTGAAGTCTTATGTATGTATCTGATTGCTTTATTGTTTAACAACTTTCTTCTTGTTCTTTTTTCTTTATAATAAACCTTTAGTTTTAGACACTAAAGGATTGGCTGGCACCGTGGTATTTTGGGTAAGATCTAAACAAAAATTGACCTGGCCATGTGGCTGGCTCTTTGGGAGCAGGAGAATATTGTGTATAGTGAGCAGAGCTTTTAAATAACTTCTCACTGTACTGGACCTAAGTGCTGACTGGGAGTCAGAGAACTGGAATGCAATGTGTGATTTGTTTGTTTAGCTTCTCGATAACCAGTGTGGGGGATCAGGAGCACAATTTGTGACTGGTTGGCAAGTCTTACTTCAATGTTAACCACCAGTTTTGGAAGAATCCCTTTTGCAGCCTGCCCTGACCTTGGCATTTTCAGTGAGGGTTGCCCCAGGCACACTGGGTCACAGTGAGATTATGGCTATCTAGTAGAGTATCCTCAAACAATTCCCAATTATCAGTCACATTTTTCTGATTAAATTCTTCCTCCCAGATGATCTGGCTCATAACCGTTTTCAGCTTTGTGAAATTGGGCCGTTTAAAGCACCACGTATCTATATCACTGGCCTGGACTTTATTCTGCTTGCCCATTATAAATGTGATCAAGTCATGATCACTTGTACCTAAGCTACTGTTAATTTTTAGTTCTGTGATCAGTTCCTCTTTAGCTGTCAAGACAGGGTCTAACAAAGAATTCTCCCATGTTGGGTGCAATGCTTTTTGAATTAGGAAATTCATCTCTAATATTTAGAAATTCTAAGGATGTTTTAGTCCTGGCAGCATGAGACCCCAGCATATGTCACTCAAATTGAAGACCCCCCATGATCACACAGCTAGTCAGATCCAGTACAGGTTTTGACTGTGATCAGACAAAGAGGGAGCCAGAATTTCTTAGTTATCCTGTGGAGACTATGATATCAGACTGGCCAAGCTGGCACGACTACCGTATGACTTCATGGATGTTATGGCCATATTGGCCAACTCCTCCTTTTTCTTAACATGCAAGAAGATTGGACTCTCCAGGGCTGGAACAGAATCCAACGTAGTCGATGGAGTGGAGATGTCCAGATCCTTCAGCTATGGATCCAAGATCATCAGATGGTTCCTCTCCTGCAGAAGAGGAGGTAACCTCAGAAGTGGAATATCAAGAGGGACCTCCACACAATGAGTTTCCTTTTGACTC
>NW_027056146.1:0-6000 GCF_011386835.1 Chrysemys picta bellii
GACAAGGGAAGTAGGAGCAGTGGAGTTTTTGTCATGAAAGCTGCCACCTGGGTAAGACAGAAGGTCCAAAATATACACTAGGAATCCCAAATATTGTGCTAGCAGGTTTGTTTGTTTTTATTCTAGCCATATGTGTTCTCCCTCTTTTTTATTTTGTTCATTGTTGAGTGAATTTTTAGTATCAAACTGAGAGCTCTGGAGACCATAATCACTTGCCTGTCAAGAGGACAGGTGCTCCAGGAGGCTGTTTCCCCACACACTGGCCTGCCAATGTTCCTCAACTCTGTCCTAGATGGACTACGCCTTGTCCATGCCCACTGAATTCTTGACCTCTTTCCTAAGCCTGCCAGTCCTCTCCGGTGTTTTTTCATGATGTAGACATATGTCCTCCAAGCACTAGTCTGAGACCATGAACCAACAACAGATTATATTTCCCCCTACCTCCTCCGGATCAAGGAGGGAAGGAATAGTGACTCTTGGAATCAAAGTCCCTTCCCTGGGTTCTTCTTAGGGTAGCACAGCCGTGGGCTAGAGTGTGCCTTTAGAGTTTGCAAGGAAGAGCGCCCCCCACGAGTAGCCCTGGGAGATGTGGCGATGTGGAGACTCAGGCATGATTCCTCGTGTGCTTCCCTCTTGTTTGGGGAGTGCGTGCAGTAATTTGCTGACGGCCGATATAAACAACAAATTACGACACCCTTCGTTCCACAAAGACAAATCTCCCCCATTTCCTGTTTTTCTTGCCCACAAGCTCAGAGCGATGGGGAGGCACTCCGAGTCCCACAGAGGAGTTTTAAGCACAGGAGTACTATCCCCACTGATGTCAAGAGCAGCATTCACCTGCTTCAAGTTGTGCACATGCTTCAGGACCTTCCTGAATTGGGGAACTGGCCTTAAAGTTTCTAAATCCTGCAAAATCCACCTTAGACATTAATAGTGGTATATGTTGCTACTGTGGTTATCTCTGTGTGTCATCTGTTCTTGTGACAGTTGCATCATTGCCCATCTACCCTTTCACAAGGAGAGTCACTATTGCCAGACTCAAGCATTCCAAAATAATGAATTGCAGTTTTTTCCCAAAGTCTTGAGATTTTTTTTTTAATCTCCTGGTTTTTAAGCCAGAGGGTTGTTTTCCCTCTGACTTCTGGTTTCTGGACCTTTAAGGTGCACTCAGGTCACATTTTCAAGCTTTTCTTCACAACCACCCAGTCTAGAACTGTAGTTATTTATAAAGAAAGCGGAGATTCTCCAATAATCACATGACTCCAGGAGCTGCGGCTTTAAGAAGAACACCACTTATCAAGAGACTCGTGATAAAAATCACAAAAGTTGGCCGGGGCACGTAATTCTCAGTGCTGCATATTTTATGGTGCTTTTCAACAACCGCTGCTGCCTCTGGCTGGAATTGCACAATTGCCATTCGGGGGGATGCCGTGAGGCTCACGTCCCCATTTCATGAATTTTGTGTGTGTGCAAAAAGAGAGCATCTTTCCAACAGAGCTGAAAGAGTGAAAGAACTCTCTCCTCCTACTACTCCCAGTCCACAGTAGTAGAAGCATTTCCCTCACCTAGAATGGTAGATGATATTCCAAATTTATTATGGTTGTAAACAACAACTCGGCTTGCTTTATTGCTTTTCTAGGTTCTAACTGTAAAGCACAACATCTCTGTCTGGCTGGAATTATACCTTATAACAGTTTTATTGGTGGGGGTGAAGCTCTGATAAAGATAAAATAGAGTTTTGCTTTTTTGTGTGACCTTGTCATTTGAAAAAGCATTGCGCTCTAACGAGGCATAATTTAAAAGACCTCTGGGAGCAAATTGAGTTTACTGAGATATTTTCGAAGAGTAATTACTTACCAGGGGTTGTCAGCGCTGTGTTACAATACCATTCCCAGCAAGTGTAGATAGCTGGGACTAGATGGAATGGATTATAGAGCCTACTATTAATATTTGATGGGAGACAGTAGTGAAAAAGATGGATGCTAATATCACTGACATTCTCAGCATTTATGGCCATATACTAAAATGCCAGGCACATAATTTTAAATACAATGGCAGGCCTAACTCAATAATATTTAATGATGTAGTAGACCATAGCTAGGAGAACACCTAGCGGAAGTCATTTCACTGCATTTATTGAATTATTTAAATGAGTTGAATAATAATTATTTTTTGCAAGAGTTTTGTTTTAGATGTTTATTTCTGAGATCTGCTGCTCTGAAATGAAATGTTTTGTCTCCTCCCAGCTCCAAACGAAATATGGAGAAGAATTGGAACCAGGATCCTGTGGTAAGGGACAGGGGACTGTCTCTTTGTTCTGTGTTTGTACAGCACCTGGTCCATGACTGGGGCTGGTAGGCCCTACTGCAATAGAAATAAATAAATAATAATGATTTTAAAAAGAATATACGGTTATTTGTGCATTAAGTTTGTCTCAGAATTGTATTACAATAACAAATTTGATCGTTCAGGATGCAATTTGTAAAATTGGTCAAAACTGCTGATAAATTATGCATGCATTGTACACACACACACACATATGTGTGCAACACAAACACATACGTTACAGGTGGAGCTGTTGGCATTGTCTGTAGTTAAGGTTGCCTAATATTTACCGTAATAAGTCCCTTTTTTACAGATGGGTATCGATTTACCAAACTTCTGTTTGGACTGAAATTTTCCATGCATCGTGTTTGCATTAGGCCAGTTTTCTTGTTGTTGAAAGTTGCAACAAAAGCTAGAACATTTCTGAGAAAGGGGTCTGGGAAAAATCCATCGCTTGGCCAGTGTTAAACGAGTCTTGCTACTGGTTCACTGAAGAGCTCTAGCACCTCAATACTTTGGAGCAGGGACTTACAATGTGGCTAGGGCTACCATAGGTCCGGATTTCCCCGGACATGTCTGGCTTATCGGTCTATAAATAGCCGTCCGGGGGGGGATTTTTAAAAATCTAAAAATGTCCGGGATTTCCCCCCCGGTCGGCTATTTATAGACAGAAAAGCGGCGGTCAAGTGCCGCTGGGCAACCAAAGCCCCTTCCCGGCTCCCCCCATCCCCTGCAGCCTTACCACGCTGTCCGGCCCCGCAGCTGTCTTCCCCCTCCTCCCCTCCCCTGAACGCTCCGCCCCCTGCTCCTCCCCCTCCCCTGCTTCCCGCGAATCAGATCTTCGCGGGAAGTCTGAAAAGAAGCAGGGGCAAGCAGGAGACAGCAGCAGGTAAGCTGGGGCTGGTGGTGCGTGCGGAGGAGAGCTCCGGGGAGGTGCGGCCCTGGCCGAGCGGCTCCCTCCGGCCCGGACCGAGCAGCGCCCGGCGGCCCCAGCGGCTCCGGCCCCGGTTCCGGCCCCAGGGCGGCGACCCCGGTTCCGGCCGAGGGCGCCAGCCCGGCGCTGGCCGAGCACCCCGGCCTGGCCCGGCTCGGGCCCCAGCAGTGCCAGCCCTGGTTGTGGCCGAGCGCGCTGTCCCAGCCCCGGCCGAGCACCTCCGGCCCAGCCCCAAGCCCCTCAACCCCCGGCCGGAGCTCCGGCCAGAGTGCAGCCTGATTCCTGGGCTCTTTAAAGCCAGCCCTGGTCAGGGGACAGGGAGGCGGAGTTGGATGGGTCGGGAGTTTGGAGGGGGGAGCTATCGGGGGGCAGGGGTGTGGAGAGGAGTTGGGACAGTCAGGGACAGGGAGCAGGGGGGGTTAGATGGTTCTGGGGGGGCTGTCAGGGGGGCAGGGGTGTGGAGAGGGGTTGAGGCAGGCAGGTAGCAGAGGTGGTTGGATGGGTCAGGAGTTCTGGGGCTCCTGTCAGGGGGCGGGGAGCAGTTGGATAGGGCATGGGAGTCCCCGGGGGTCTGTCTGGGGGTGGGGGTGTGAATATGGGGTGGGGGTGTGGATAAGGGTCGCGGCAGTCAGGGGACAGGTAGGGTCGTAGGGGATTCTCAGGAGGGGGCAGTCAGGGGACAAGAAGCAGGGCGGCTTAGATAGGGGGTGGGATCCTAGGGGGCAGTTAGTGGCAGGGGTCCCAGGAGGGGGCAGTCAGGGGACAAGGAGCGGGGGGGTTGGGGGTTCTGAGGGGGGCAATCAGGGGGTGGGAAGTGGGAGGGAGTGGATGGGGCGGGGCAGGGACGGGGCTAGAGTGGGGCTCCTCCCCCCCCAGTGTCCTCTTTTTTGCTTGTGGAAATATGGTAACCCTAAATTTGGCAGAGGGGCTGCCCTGGGGTCAGAGAGGTGCATTTTGCTGTGCCTGTGAATGTTCACCCAAATGTGGCCAAATTTTAAATCTATAAAAAAATTAAATAACAGCAAAATTTGCTTTAGTCAAAAATGTCTTACGATTTTTATTTTGGGGGGGGAGGTGTTACTAGTCAAGCAAGAATTTTCAGTATTTTTATGCTCTCCCCAAAAATGTTGAAAATGGAGATTTCCTATGGTGTCAGAGGAGCAGGGGGGACCCTTTTCAACAGTTTTTTTAAAACCAGCTGTTTTAAAGAAACAGAGAAAAAAATGGCAAATAGAGGCCCAAAGACTTAACCAAGATCACAAAGCAGGTCAGCAACAGAGATCAGAAGAGAACACATGCTTCCTGGCTCTTAGGTCAATGCCTCTCCCATTGGACCATATTGCCACCCTTAGAAGTTCTTCTGGTTAAAGAACAACCAGGAGTCTGGTGGCACCTTAAAGACTAACGGATTTATTTGGGCATAAGCTTTCGTGGGTAAAAACCTCACTTCTTCAGATGCATAGAGTGAAAGTTACAGATGCAGGCATTATATACTGACACATGGAGAGCAGGGAGTTACTTCGCAAGTGGAGAACCAGTGTTGACAGGGCCAATTCAATCAGGGTGGATGTAGTCCACTCCCAATAATAGATGAGGAGGTGTCAATTCCAGGAGAGGAAAAGCTGCTTCTGTAATGAGCCAGCCACTCCCAGTCCCTATTCAAGCCCAGGTTAATGGTGTTAAATTTGCAAATGAATTTTAGTTCTGCTGTTTCTCTTTGAAGTCTGTTTCTGAAGTTTTTTTGTTCAATAATAGTGACTTTTAAATCTGTAATAGAATGACCAGAGAGATTGAAGTGTTCACTTACTGGCTTTTGTATGTTACCATTCCTGATGTCCGATTTGTGTCCATTTATTCTTTTGCGGAGGGACTGTCCGGTTTGGCCAATGTACATGGCAGAGGGGCATTGCTGGCACATGATGGCATATGTTACATTAGTAGACGTGCAGGTGAATGAGCCCTTGATGGTGTGGCTGATGTGGTTGGGTCCTTTGATGGTGTCGCCAGAGTAGATATGGGGACAGAGTAGGCAACGAGGTTTGCTACAAGGATTGGTTCCTGGGTTGGTGTTTCTGTGGTGTGGTGTGTAGTTGCTGGTGAGTATTTGCTTCAGGTTGGGGGGTTGTCTGTAAGCGAGGACTGGCCTGGCTCCCAAGGTCTGGTTAAAGAGAGGAGCAGCTACAGTTTATAATTTTTCAATGTATTGATTACCAGTTCTCTCTCTCACACACACACCACATTAATCTAATCTCTAGCTGTGCAACAACCTAACTCTCAAATAACACTCCTGAAGGTAATGTGCTATGAATCTGTTACCAGCATGAATTAAAAGTGCATCGCAATTCCACTGTGAGGGATTTGCAGCTAATAAGCTACACTAGTGTAATGTTTATGCACTAGTTACCTATCTTTTTACAGTAAGTTCAATGCTATTGGAATTGCAATATAAATATTAGTCACAATCTTTACATTAATACACTGATGGCTGGTGATTTAAGGTACTTCACGGAGTAAAATGTAAACAGAACAAGAAAAATGCCAGTGTTGAACGTTAGATAAATGTTAGAGACCCGCCAGTTACAATCTAATTAGTATCACTTAATGGCAAGCATTACCTAGACACAGAGTTCCAAACTCATCCTGGAGAATATTCATTAATTACTCACAAGATCTTCCATGTGAGTAGCTAATAGGCTGATAGAAGGGAACCTAAAATCATGCTGTGAAAGTGCATGTTCTAG
>NW_027056147.1:0-6000 GCF_011386835.1 Chrysemys picta bellii
TGGGGTCTCCCTCGGCAGCTCTTGCTGTAACCGGAAGAACACGGTAAGCCTGGCCCTGCTCAGAGCGGGCAACAATGCTACGTCAGGAGCTCAGAGCCTCAGTCAGGGCTGAGCAACAATAGTAGGCCCCAAGCCTCAACAGGCCTGGGAGAGGGGGAGACTGCCACCCACGGGTTGGGTGGCAGGGGGGACGCAGGCCCTCCCACTCCACTGCATCCCAGCTCGGGGCCTTAGCAGCGGCAGACGGCCCACTGCTTAGTCAGTGGGGATCCTGGCCACAACACACTGACATAGGCTCTGGCAATGTTGCAGCCAGACTGGGGTCGGCTGCCCCTGGCTAATTCCACACTCCCCCTCAGGGCCTACTTGGTGTCGGCCTCTGGGGGATCCAGGACCATGGGTTCGTCAGGGCAGGGATTGATCGGTGCGTCCGGCAGCTCCTCCGGATAGCGGCCGCCCTGGGCAGGCCCAGCGGCCGCCCTGGGCCGCGGAGTTTTCCCAGCCACAAGCTAGGCTGGAGACGTCTGGTCTCTCTGGCTGCTGGGGTCTTACTGAGGGCGAGCCTTTATACTTCTGGGTCGCTGCCTGACCCTCTCGGGGTGGGCTCTGAGCTCCCTCACTCCGGCCCAAGGCGGCGGGGAGCCACACCGGCTCACTACACTCCCCGCACAGTAACTTGAGACCATTACTCCTTGTTCTGTCATCTGGTACCACTGAGAACAGACTAGATCCTCCTCTTTGGAACCCCCTTTCAGGTAGTTGAAAGCAGCTATCAAATCCCCCCTCATTCTTCTCTTCTGCAGACTAAACAATCCCAGTTCCCTCAGCCTCTCCTCATAAGTCAAGTGCTCCAGCCCCCTAATCATTTTCGTTGCCCTCCGCTGGACTCTTTCCAATTTTTTCACATCCTTCTTTTAGTTTGGGGCCCAAAACTGGACACAGTACTCCAGATGAGGCCTCACCAATGTCAAATAGAGGGGAATGATCACGTCCCTCGATCCGCTAGCAATGTTCCTACTTATACAGCCCAAAATGCCGTTAGCCTTCTTGGCAACCAGGGCACACTGTTGACTCATATCCAGCTTCTCGTCCACTGTAACCCCTAGGTCCTTTTCTGCAGAACTGCTTCCTAGCCATTCGGTCCCTAGTCTGTAACAGTGAATGGGATTCTTCCGTCCTAAGTGGAGGACTCTGCACTTGTCCTAGTTGAACCTCATCAGGTTTCTTTTGGCCCAATGCTCTAATTTGTCTAGGTCCCTCTGTATCCGATCCCTACCCTCCAGCGTATCTACCACTCCTCCCAGTTTAGTGTCATCTGCAAACTTGCTGAGAGTGCAGTCCACACCATCCTCCAGATCATTAATGAAGATATTGAACAAAACCGGCCCCAGGACCGACCCTTGGGGCACTCGGCTTGAAATCAGCTGCCAACTAGACATGGAGCCATTGATCACTACCCATGGAGCCTGACGATCTAGCCAGCTTTCTATCCACCTTACAGTCCATTCATCCAGCTCATACTTCTTTAACTTGCTGGCAAGAATACTGTGGGAGACCGTATCAAAAGCTTTGCTAAAGTCACATCCACTGCTTTCCCCTCATCCACAGAGTCAGTTATCTCCTCATAGAAGGCAATTAGGTTAGTCAGGCACGACTTCCCCTTGGTGAATCCATGCTGACTGTTCCTGATCACTTTCCTCTCCTCTAAGTGCTTCAGAATTGATTCCTTGAGGACCTGCTCCATGATTTTTCCAGGGACTGAGGTGAGGCTGACTGGCCTGTAGTTCTCCGGATCCTCCTCCTTCCCTTTTTTAAAGATGGGCACTATATTAGCCTTTTTCCAGTCATCCGGGACCTCCCCCGATCGCTATAAGTTTTCAAAGATAATGGCCAATGGCTCTGCAATCACATCCACCAACTCCTTTAGCACCCTCGGATGCAGTGCATCCGGCCACATGGACTTGTGCTCGTCCAGTTTTTCTGTGTGGGCTGGCCTCCCTGGCTGCACTACAACTCCCCTGCTGTGCTCTCCCCCTTCACCCTGGGGCTGGGGGGACCCATGGGTGCTGCCCATGGGAGCAGAGTGCAGCTGGTGTGACGTCCAGGACAGTGTTTCCATTTCAGGTGAGAACCCTCTGCCCCCAAACACCCAGCTCAGAAGGTGCCATCCTCTGGCACATTCGCTGGGCAGCTGGAGGAATTTCTGTAGGACCCTGTCAGATTCCACAGGGCTTTCCCTGCAGGGCTGGGGGAGTGTCCGGTTCCACATGCTCCCTTGGCCTGGGGCCTGGTATTATCCCGTGTTTACAAGGCTGACATGTGGATGCCATTTAGGGCTGGGGTGGGGGAGAGCGGGGTAGGGCAGGGCAGCCTGGGGGCCCTCTTGGGATGGGAGTGGGATGGTCTGGGGGCCCTGCTGGGCTAGGGGATGGGAACAGGGCACACGGTACATTAAGGACCCCCCACTCCAGGTGCTCATGGGCCCTGTGACAGCAGGAGGTGGGATGTTCAGTGCTAGTGAGCACACCCTGGTGCTGTGAGGAGAGGCCCAGGGCATGCTGGCCCCCCAGTGTGACCCCTCCCTCCTTGGCCTGTTCCCCCTGCAGTCCTGGGGCCGTAGGAGATGGCGCGCTCCCTCTACCGCCTTCTGCTGGTCCCCACCTGCCTGCTGCTGAAGCTCTCCAAGCTCCTATACTGGCTGGCCGAGCATAGTGCCTCCTACCTGCTGGGGGCTGCCTACTGCCTGTGGGTGCCGTGGTTGGTGCTGACCCAGGGGCCGTGTCGGGCCTTCCGCTGGAGGGTGCGAGAGATGCCACCACCGTGCCTTACCGATGCCTCCTATGGGGAGCACCGCTACCTGCAGCTTAAGGTTGTGTGGGGGGAAGGGGATGGGGGGGACAGTGGGGCTGGGTCAATCCCTGAACAGATCCTCCTGCAGAGTCTAGGCTGCAGCTCTTACCCCTGTGATGGTTCTTGGGATGCCCAGGAATGAGTCCCCTCGGAACCCCCGGCCTCCAGCCAGAGGAAGTCTTTGTGCTTAAGTGGGTGTCAGCTCCCTGCCACCTCCAGTCGGTTAGCCCCCAGACAGCCCTTCCTTTGCCTTGCAGGTTAACAATAGGTGCACCGCAGTCCCGGAGCCCCTGTGAAGCATTCCCCTGTAGGGCCTAGCCCCTGTCCACTGAACACGGAGACTTGGCAGGTCAGCTGTCCAAGGGACAGCGCACACCAGCTGGGATGGTTCAGCATCCTGTCTAACACCACAGGGCTGAGTTCCAGGTCGGGTGAGAACAGGCGTACAGGTCGTATCAAAGAGCGAGAGCTAAGAGCTAGCGAGCGAGGATGATGGAAATGGGAAGGTGACACAAGACAAAAGCGTAACACGATGCTTAGAGACTAACTTCACTCATTTAACCATGTGTTCAATGCATATACACAACTCCTTCAATATCAGCCATACCCACCACCTGCAATGATTCTGAGGAGCGGGATGACATCGCCTTCCATTGGAAACCTCCCATGATGTCATTGCTGGGTAAACGCCATTAAGTGGTGTGCTCGGTGTAGTGAGTTTGTCAGGCTGTTGGAACTGTCAACCCTTTGCCTGCTGGTACCAGTGGGGCTCTGCCAGCCTCCTGCCCAGCTGTCCCCCATGGTTCTTGCTGACGTGGGGCTGTGGCACAGGGGAAGCTGGGGCAGGTGCTGCAGACAAGGCCAGTGTCTGGGATGAGACAAACGAGGGCAGAGGTTGGCAAACTACAGCCCGTGGGCCACATCCGGCCCACGGGACAATCTTGCCCGGCCCCTGAGCTCCTGGCCGGGGAGGCTAGCCACCGGCCCCTCCCCCACTGTTCCCCCTGCCCCCCAGCCTCCGCTCACTGCGCCGCTGGCGCAATGCTCTGGGCGGCAGCGCAGCTGCAGAGCCGTGGCCTGACCTGGTGCTCTGTGCTGCGCGGTGGCGTGGCTGGCTCCAGCCGGGTGGCGCAGCTGCCTGTCCTGGTGCTCTGGGTGGCGCGGCTGTAGCGCTGCCAGCCACTGATGCTCCAGGCAGCGCCGTCAAGGAGCAGGGGGGGTTGGATAGAGGGCAGGGGAGTTTGGGGTGGTGGTCAGGGGGCGGGGGTCAGGTTGGTCAGAGGGTGGGGAAAAGGGGGGTTGAATGGGGGCAGGGGTCCTGGGGGGGCAGTCAGGAAGGAGGGGGGGTTGGATGGGGCAGCAGGGGGCAGTCAGGGGTGGGGGATCCGGGGGCAGTCAGGGAACGGGGGGGTTGGAGGGGGCAGGAGTCCCGGGGGGAGGGGGCAGGCCAGGCCTGGCTGTTTGGGGAGGCACAGCCTCTCCTAACCAGCCTTCCATACAATTTCGGAAACTCGGTGTGGCCCTCAGGCCAAAAAGTTTGCCCACCCCTGAATCAGGGGGACACCAGCTGCTAAGCCCAGCAGCCCCATTGGTCAGCAGAGGCCCTGGAGGTGCCACCCAGCTCCTGCCATGGTGCAGCTGACCCCTGGGTGACTGGGCATGAACATTTCCTTCTCTCCCCTCCCCATCCTTGCAGAGCTCAGGGCTGCGTTTGCACTATGTCACAGCTGGCCAGGAGGGGGCGCAGCTCATGCTGTGTCTGCACGGATTCCCCCAGAACTGGTAGGTCTCTCTGGCTACTCTTGGGTGGGAGGGGCGCCTGCTTCCCATGGCCTGTGAGGAGTTGGGATGAGGGGGTGTTTATTACAGTCATGCGGGTCAGGGCCCCATTGTGCTGGTGCTGCACCGACCAAGCAGCCCCGAGGAGCTGACAGCGCGATGGAGGCAGGACAGGTGAAGGGGCAGAACACACCAGTGGACACTGGTTCAAAGGCTGGCCCGGAAGGAAGGAGGGGCGCGTCCCCGGGGCAGGGCCTGCTCAGGAACCCTGAATTCTCTCCCCAGAGAGCTGAGCCCTGGAGGATGGTGCCACTGAGTAGCTGCATGTCCCTCCTGCAACGCCCCTTCCTCTCTGCGCGGAGGTGTGTCGCGCAATGCTGGGTGAGCTGTGCTGGGGGCGCTGGCTAGCACAGCTCAGGCTCCCGCGCTCAGCCCCGGCTCTGGGCAGCGCCCTGGCCAGGCAGCTGCGGAGGGGATGGGAGCAGGGAATGGCCCCGAGGTTTAGCTGGCGGGGACTCTCCCCCCACCCCCCGGCTCGGCAGGGTATCCCCTAGGCACTGATTGAGCTCAGGGCTGTGTGCGTTGGCAGGTTTGCTTGGCGCTACCAGCTGCAGGAGTTCAAGAGGCAGTTCCGGGTGGTGGCGCTGGACCTGCGGGGCTATGGGGGTTCGGTCGCCCCGCGCGGGAAGCAGCACTACCGGATGGAGGCCCTGCTGGAGGACGTGCATGGTGTCATCCAAGTGCTGGGCACCAAGGACCAGAAGGGTGAGGAGTGGCTGCTGGGCATGTGTGAATGGAGGCCTCCCCCTCTGTGCTTCGGCTGGGGAAGGTACGAGCTGCGAGGGAGCTGGCCCCTCTGGTGGAGGAGAGGAACCTCCCTGCTCAAGCTGTTCCCAGGCGCAGAGGGGCCTTTCCTTGAGACCCTGCTGCGCCCCGCTTTGCACTGTCCCAGATGGCTCCCCCTTTGGATGAGTTGTGGGAGTGCCCAGCCTGACCTGTTCCCGCAGAAGGGGCAGAGGGGTTCTCCTCCAGCCCTGACAACGGCGACCCCAGAGCACCACCGAGGTTGGGTGGGGCGCTGTGAAGCCTGGGATATGCCCCCGACCCCAAACCTTAGCATCTCCCTGGTTGGGCGCCACGTAGCAGCAAGTGGGCAGAGCTTGGCTGCCGTGTGGCAGCGTGGCTGTGCTCTGCTGAGTCGGGAGTTCCATTTCTGGGGCGAGAATTGAATCAATGAGCAGGTGTGTCTACAGCAGAGACAGACACTCAGTGTCCCATCCCACCTGCTTGCTTGCTTGGTCTGTCCAGGCTGTCCGAGCCTCTGGCTATTGCCCCAGTTGGGGAGCAGGGAGACAATGGAGGGGGGCAACT
>NW_027056148.1:0-6000 GCF_011386835.1 Chrysemys picta bellii
TTGGGGTACACTGGGCCCCCGTTTTTAAAAAGTCCCATCCACCTTTCGCCGCATACTGCACCACCTGTATGTTGACTCCTAAATGCTGCTCAAACATTGCTGCGTCACTGAGCATAATTTTTTTTGATCTGACCACCCCAGTTTCTCATGCAACTTTCTCGCCCCCGGCTAACAATTCCACGTCCCTAGGTTTACGGTCGGACATGAAGGCCAAGAGCCCACCCGCAAAACACAGATTGGTACCCGTGTAAGTCAGGTCTACTGAACATTGTCTCTTTTTATGGATGATTTGACTACTGAGGATACTCTACGAATGCCCCCACCCCTGGTTTCTACAATGGTCACAATGAGGCACAATGTCCCATCAACACGCAACTCTCTATTGCTCTGTAGCAGCTTTGAGGTCTGATTTAAGAAATCCTCAGCAGAAAGCTCATCTCTAGTTCTTCAGACCAAAAACAAAGGGTTAGTTAAATTACGGCTCTCTAAACGTAGCTGAACATAATCATCCGGGTCTACCCTACCATTAACGTCATCGAGCACTAACTGTATTCCCCTGTGTACGGCTTCAACAACCTGCTGAGCTGAATTTATTCGCTCAAGATTGACAAAATGAAATTCTGCACAATACACCGACCCTTCCCCCCACCCCAAATCTAGGTAATTCATGTTGCCAACATCTCACTCTCTCCATATACCCATCTGCATTTTCAGAGTTACTTGGGGGTTCCTCTATGGGACCATCAGTGGCATCTTTCTACATCAGATGCTATTTGAGAGTCAGACTCCGAGGTGCCTCCGTGAGGGTCATTGGGAGTAGATGGGGACCCATCTAGAGAGCCCTCTGGGGAATTTTCTAAACCAGATTCTGCGTGAGAGTCTGATTCCACCTCCCCATTTTCAGACAAGCCAGTTTGAGAGCATCCAGTAGGGGGCATCTCTTTTTGTTTTTTCCCCCTCATTACTTCTTTAGCCCTTTTTAAAATTTTTACAGCGATCCTGGCCTGGAACTTTTTGGCAGCCATTTGTTTGTCCACCCAGCGCTGTCCCCCCTTTTGTTTACACCCGAGCTGATGTGTAGCCTTGGGGTGCCCCTTTTACCCAGGCCCCTTTCCATGACTAGTCACGCCTGCTCAGAGCCACCCTTTGGAAAAATTGAAGTATTTTTCAAAAAGTCACCCGCCAAAGCTTTTGCATTTTTGATGTGGTTTCCAGCCCTCCTTCCTTTTAGGCCCCCTGAAGATACAGCGTTCACCAGTATTCTGAACGAAGCGTCATATTTTTCCCAAATGTTTTTAGAATACCGTTCTTATAGAACCCCCGAGGATACTGCGTCCATCAGTTTTCTGAATGAACCATCATACTTTTCCCAAATACTAGACTATGGGGGAGCTGTGAGGAGCTTATGGTGTTGAGGGAATGGTTTGTCAGTCCTTGGGTTTTTTATTCACAACCCCTAGAGCGCGTGCTCCGGGTTTGTGAATGTGTGTTTTTGTGCACGTTCACAACCCCTAGAGCAGGTTTGTGAATGTGGGCGTTTTCGCTCAGTTTTCTCAGGGCTTGGTGTAGTGGTGGTCACTGAGGAACTGGAGTTGTGTTTGCATGGTTGGTTTTTACCAGAGTATTTTGTTTTGTCCTTGGGTTTGACGCATATGAGGTTTGGACTGCCCTGATGCACTCTTGTGCTGTTTTGCCTTGTTAAAGGTCTCAAAGCAGATTTCTGGTTCTTTGGCAGTTCTGGTGGAGGTGTCCCTCTAGCTCTGACTATAACATTGTCAGGAGAGCTGCACATGCCTGACTGGGGGGAAGGAACATATTACAAAACTTAACTTTACCATCTTTCTCACCCACACCTTTGCATTTACTTAAAATACAAAACCTCATAAATTAACCAAACTAATAAACACAATATATTTACTGGGCTTCATCCATCCATCCATCAGTCACTGATACTGGTGACATTTTCTTTTCAGCCGTCTCTTTTCTTTTTCTTTTAAGCTTGTTTACCCTCTGGTCTAAGGGTCTCTCATGTTTTGA
The DNA here is from genome assembly GCF_011386835.1 of Chrysemys picta bellii. Taxonomy (NCBI): domain Eukaryota; kingdom Metazoa; phylum Chordata; order Testudines; family Emydidae; genus Chrysemys; species Chrysemys picta. The sequence continues at coordinate 2,038 of NW_027056148.1, forward strand.
CTGTACTGTGGAGCAGACAATATTATTATTATAAATCACATGAAACTGTCTTGTAAACTTAAGAATAAAATATTTATTTGGGTGTTTTTCTATTTAAAAAGTCATAGCTTTAAAACAAAACAATCCATTTCAGGCTGTACAACAAACAGGAGTTTTGAGTTTATTTCTACCACTTTAAAACAAAAAACAACAAACCCACATTTTTTTCTAATACACCTCATTTTGCAAAATAAAAACCAAACTGCTTTTAAAATCAACTTTTAAAATCCAGTTTAAAACCATTTTGCACAGGAAAAAAAAACCACCCTCTTAGTTTGAAACACACCATTACCATCAGTTTGCAGCCATATACTTAAAAAAACCCACCTATGTTTTACACACGCACACACACACACAGTTTAAAACACAGTTTGCAACAAAATACTGTTCAATAAATCCACATGCATTTAAAAGCCAATTGCAGAAAGTTACCTTCTACTACAGGATAAAGTGTTGCAGGCACATACTTGTTCTGTTTCCCCCCGCCCATGTGTGTTTGGGCCTTTGGATTAAAGAACAAGCAAAAATGTTTGTTAGTATTACCCCCAAATCCCTATACAACCTGTGTAATACCTGAAGTTATTAAGCAAAACTACAGTTAAAATGGTTTTTACCTTGGCCTGGTGATGAAATGCAATTTAAAGTTACTGGTTCCATGCTAAACAGATCACACTGCAATAAACATAGGCATCATTATTTACTAAGACAACATGGCCAACGACTGATATTATATATCAGGGGGTAGCCGTGTTAGTCTGTATCTACAAAAACAACAAAGAGTCTGGTGGCACCTTAAAGACTATGTCCATCTGTTTGCATTTGGAAAGGAAGATGATGTCTGTCTGTATCTGTGCAAGTTTTTTGTTGAGGTTGATGGATTTCCACTCCATACGGCTAAATTTAGTGCCTTGCATGTTGTCAAGTATCAGGGGGTAGCCGTGTTAGTCTGTATCTACAAAAACAACAAAGAGTCTGGTGGCACCTTAAAGACTAGTCTTTAAGGTGCCACCAGACTCTTTGATATTATATAATATATATTTTCAGAGTTAAAAACAGGGAGCATACCTCCTCTTGCAGTCCAGCAGCTGTTCAAGAGAGTTTCTGTTGAAAAAGACAGTCTCCAAAATACCTGAGGTTTTTATACCATCCTAACCCTTTCTTTCAAACAGACTTCAAAATAGTAGCTAACAGGTTGATTTGATTGCTACAACTCTGAAATAATAGATACTTAAGGACTTTAGGCCCCTCCCTAACATTCCCTTTTGTGATCTAGGGTGGGGGAATTAAGCTGTCTGCATAACTGAGGTGCTTTTGGCTACATTTTTTTCCGTTTAGTTAAAATACATTTTTCTGTAGGGCCTTCTTACAGTATTAAACAGTAAATCCCCAATCCTTAGTGGAACTGCCCCATTCCCAAGTGGGGACCATTTGCAGATATCAATACATGTCTTTGGGGCTTGTTTTTTTTAAACATGTTTCTTTCATGCTTAAAGTTTGGGGTGGGGGTTTGAAATAAAATGGTTGTATCACAACCATAATAAACACCCAGAGCTTTTAAATGTTTGATTGTGTTTAGAGCAAATGCTTGTTCTAAAGCATGGTGAAGGTTTGTGAACCCTTGAAACATTTCAGTTTTGGGTTAGATGCTTGTGTGTGGGTTGGTTTTTTGTTTTTTGTTTTTGGTAAATATATTATTTTAAACATTTAATGGCATTGAATTGCTAGAAAGAGTGACCCATAGCATTCAAACAACTCCTGGGGTCATATTTAAACTGTCCAATAGAGTTCTGCCAACTCCTGGGACATTTTAACTGTCTAATAGAGCTCTACCAACTCCAGGGGTTATATTTAAACTGTCCAATAGCATCTGCGAATTCCTGAGGTTTTATTTCATTTCATATTAATCAGAACTTGCCTACCCACCTCCCTTACTATGGGTGCACCCCAATCAAATTTATCCCTATGGCAACATGGGTATGTAATCATAATTACCTTCGCTATTCAGTGGGGGTGTGATTAAAACTATTCAGTTCAACAGGATGAGTCAACTCTATTGTACTCAAACACATGTCTGAACCATCTCTGTTTGTTTGACTGGTGTAAGCAGAGTCAGGATGAGCTCTGCCCTGACATCTGGTGGTGCGTTGTGGAAAAGAACTTCAGGAACACATTTTTAGGATTTTTTCCCTTCCCACAACATACATTTCAGCTTTTGGCTGTAAATGGGTCTCTTTTACACAAAGACACAAGAGCTAGGTTCTCACAAACCATTTTTTTTAAATTGAAAAGACATACAGCTCCTTGAAAACAAACCAAGATGTTCCATCAAAACTTTTAGCTCACTTAAGGGCCAGAGACCTTCTAACAGAAACACAGATAGTCACAAAGCCCTTTTCAATAGATTTTTTTTAAATTTACAGCTACCAAGTTTGATATTGCCTGTTTGTCCCCTCACCATTCTCTAACTTAATCCTTTTAGATTTCTTACAAATAGTCTTTTTCTTAAGCAGGACTCTGTCACTTTTAGTGCGGACCAGACGGTCAATATAACGCTGTAAGCAGGCATCTTCCAGTTTGGGCATTTCTTTAAAATGTGGCCAGGGTCTCCACTGAATTGCACAGCATTTATCAAGGTCACCCCTTGCGCTAACTGTTCTTGGGTTAGGCACAGACATTGCATAGCATAACCTATGGCAATAATAGTGTTCAATAAGCTTTCCAAACACAGCTCAGCACACAGGCCCCGGAGTTTGCAGTTTACATTCATTGAAGTCCAAGTCACACGGTCATGGTGCCGTTGGGCTGGCGCATCTATGACACAGCCCTCACAAGCTTCAAAAAGCTTCTCCCTAAGACAGTGATTAAGAATGGCATAAACAGCAACGCGTACAATAGTCCGCATAACTTTTTCACGCTCACGACGTGGCACTGGCTCAGTGAGTTCTATCCCAAGCCTCCTCCTAAACTCCTCATAGCCATCATCCTCGGGGTTCATCTTCGCTGCTTGATGCAATGCTGACCAGGGCCTCCAGTCCTCTAGAAAGGCATCGTCGAGCTGTCGAGAGATTTTCAGACAAGAAACAAGTGTAAGTTCCCACTGCTTGTTTTTAGATTTACACAACCCCAGGTTCCTAACCCCATTACACCCCATCATCGACCGTCACTTCTTAATCATTCATTTACCTGCGCGACATCTTTTCCATTCACCTTGTCCACCGGTGACTCCCCAAAGCCATGATCACCTTCCTCCTTCAGGGTGATGGACGACGAGAGGCCACCATGCTCAGCGGGGTGTCTCATGAGCGGTTGGGCTTCAGGTTCGGCTTCTGGCATATTCATCAATGGCTGGGCCAAAGGAATCCCCTCGGCTGCTCCCTCATCCTCTTCGGAATTGTCGCTGCTGTAGCGCTTTCTCCACACAAGTCCAAAGGTCCTCAGAGTTAAAACAAAGTCCAAAGTTCTCACGGGGGTGGTAAAGGACTCCCATGTTTCCTCTCAGTCTTGCCATAATTTGTAAAACATGTCTTCTTGGTAAGAGATGGCCTCCTCTGCCCAGCGCCGGGACTTATGGGGTGATGGTGCTGCATTCTGATTGGCAGAGGGCATTGGAAGGAGTTCTTAGATGGGTCACACGACCCTCTTCTGGGTGGTTCACCCCATCCCAGAACCTGCCCTATTTTGGTCAGATCTCCTTTTGGGGCAATCCTCTGCAGCCGAAACCCATCGCGATTGGTAGAGAGTGTTGGGAGGAGTTCTTAGAAGGGTCACATGAACCACTTCCGGACTGGTCACCCCACCCCAGAATTCCCCCCAATTGTCAAATCTCCTCTCGGGGTGGTCTCCAGTGGCTGAAACCCCTCCTGATTGGTAGAGAACAGAGGGAGGAGTTCTTAGAGGGGTCACATGACACACCTTGCTTCTAGT
>NW_027056149.1:0-6000 GCF_011386835.1 Chrysemys picta bellii
GCCCTGCCTGGGGGCAAAGGGGGGCAGCGCTGGCCCAGGCACGGAGAGGGGGGTGTTCATGGGTCAGTTTGGGATGCAGGAGCAAGTCTCCTGGTGCTGGTTGTCTCTGCAGGGAGCAGTGAGGGGGAGCTGGGGCAGAGCTGGGGGTGGGGAGTGAACTCCAGCTGGCACCAGTGGTGGGAGATGGGCTCCTGTGGGGAGCACACTGCAGCCCAGCTGGGTCATGGTGCCAGGAACTGGGGCACAGCAGCAGATAGCTCTGCCAGAGCCTGGACTTGGGGAGGGTCCTGTGGGGTCACTAATCCCAGAGAAGTGAGCAGGGCCCCGTCCCCACCACTGGGAGTCCTGTCCAGCAGCCCCTCACTGAGCTGCTTGCTGAGCGGATTGGGGCGAGGCAGTAGGGTGCTGGGCTTTCCCAAGGCCTCTGCCTCAGGCCCATCATCTGACTGCCTGTGAGGATTCAGGGGGGCAGGGAACCAGGCACCAGGAGCTGGGAGGGCTGGCACTGAAGCGGGGTGACCTGCAGGAGAAGGCCAGTTCCATGAGGACTCCCCTACTGTGTCTCCTGCCTGGCTCGCTGGCAGCAGTGGTTGGCTGAGTACCAAATCTCCTCACCCAGATGGCTGGCTCCAGTGGGCGCTGTCCGCGGGAGCAGCTGGTGGCTTACCTGGACTGTCTCTGCAGGTGTCCCAGTCCACCTCCTCCCTTGTGGACACAACCATCTCCAGCACCTCCCGGTCCCGCATGAAGAAGAAGCTCAAGATGTTGAACATTGCCAAAAAGTAAGTGGGTTCGCTCGTCCTCCATGGTGTGAGACAACTGGGGCTGGCCCAGCCCTGCCATGAGGGGTAGTGGAGGCACCCATGTTCCCAGCCCTGCTGCGGGAGTGGGTAGTGCACCTCCCCACCAAGCCATTAGCACTAACTGACCTCTCCTTGCTCTGCAAAGCAGCTGCACACCAGCCTGGACACCAGCCTGGAGAACCCACCCCCAGAGCAGTTGACCGGCACCGGACCAGCCTGTGGCATGGTGCTGCTCAGCTCCCTGGGTGGGGCCCTTGGGCCTCCGGCCCCTGGCATGAGTGAGTGCCATGGCTCAGGAACAAGTCCTGCCTCCTTGATGCATGATGCAGATTCTCTTCTTCCCTGGTGTGTGGGGGGGAATCTGCCCCTGCAGGCAACTCTCTGGTTGGCCCCGTCTATCCCCTCTCGTCTGTCCCTGTGCCCAGGATCCTGCGCATCAAAAAGGAGCTGCCCATCCTGCAGCTGAGGGAGCCGCCGCCCTCAGTGCTGGAAGCGGATCTGACTGAGTTTGACGTGGCCAACTCCCACTTGCCGTCCGAGGTGCTGTACATGCTGAAGAACGTCCGGTGAGTGCCCCCAGGCAGCGGGGCCCAGAGCCCAGGCTCAGCTGCAGCCACGTTTCCCCCTCCCCGCAAGCAAGCTTGAGCTAGGGTGGGCACCTCTGAGGTACGAAATCCAGGAGACCCGGGATGGTCCCGAGCCCATGACCTGGCCAGCTGGCTGTGTGTAATGGAGCGCTCTGTCCGACTGATTTCCCAGCACGGTCCTGGGAAAACCTGGACACCGTGTGAGCCTGTCAGATCATCTAGTCCAGTGGGTCTCAACCTTTCTTCATTTGCGGATCGCTCTGGACATTTTGAATGGAGGTGCGGACCCCTTGGGAAATCTGTCTGTAGATACAGCTGAATTCTGTTCAGTTTGTTTTAACCTGTCCTTTGCGGACCCCTTAGGCATAGTCTGTGGACCCCAGGGGTCTGCGGAGCACAGGTTGAGAACCACTAGTCTAAGCTGTGCAGGCTCCAGCCCAGTCGGACCATAGGTGGGAGAGCTGCCGGGAATGCTCTGGAGCAGCAGGAATGGTGGCCCTGGTTCTCCAGTAGGGAGCACTCTTCCCTCTTGGCTGATACAGAGCTAGTGCTCCACGGGGCAGGGCAGCTGGAGGCAGCCTCTGTCGGGTGTGAGCAAATGCCCTTGTGGGCTCGTGGTGGGACCCAGCACAGCGTTAGTCCTGGCTGAGTCCTGGCAGCGTTGCTGTGGGGCTATTGCATCAGACAGACTCTTCCCCAGAAGTGGCTGTGTTTGGGGTCGGGGGTGACAGCTTGTGGGCACTGGGATCCTGGAGCAGGGTAGTGTCACTGGAGGCTTGACCCTCTGGGGCAGCTCTGTCACGGACTCACAGACCGTGCCCACTCTTGGCCCCGTGAGGTCCATGGGGGGTGCCCCTTTCAGTGTGACAGCCCTTCTCGGAGGTCCACTCTCTCTTGGGGTCAGGCCCCTCCACCTCCTGGAGCCGCACCTATCTGAGCCTTAGCACATCTGTCTCTGCCGTGGGCCCCCTCAGGGAGTCCACTCGCTCTGGACCCCCAGGGCCTCCACCCCCGAAGGGGTTGGTGCGACCCTGTTCTCTAGACCAGAGTGACTCTCAGCCAGCATAAAACAGGAGGATTTATTGAGAGTTGAACAAAGCACAGGAAACTCTCAGGGCCTCAGGCCTGGCCTCCCTCAGCCCAGCACATCCCAGTCTCTCTGCATCCAGGTGGGCTCTGCCTGCTCCCCCTCTCCAGCCCAGAGCCCCCTGCTCCCAGCTGGGCATCTGAGATCACCGGCCCCAGGCCCTGCCTCTGTCCATTGTCTTCTCTCCAGGTAAACAGGGTCGTAAACCGGGGCCTCCTCTCCTCGCTTCTGTCCTCTGGCTGGAACCGGCTGGTTAGGTCACTGGGTCCTCACTCTGCAGCCCATTGTCCGCCCACTGGCCAGAACCGGCTGCGTCTCCTCAGCTGGGCCTCCGGGTCACCAGGTCGCCAGATCACCGGTCGCTGGGGTATCCATCGTCCCGGCCATCGGCTGGGTCCCCAAGTCCTCTCTTCAGTTCTCTGCAAAACACACCCCCTCTCCCCTCACCTTGTTAAACCAGTAATACCCAGGGAAACTGAGTCCCACCCCCTCCACATGCATGCAAACCACAGAAAACCCCCCACTTCGTCACAAGCTCCCACTCCCCCATTCATTGAGATGTGGGGCGGAGGGATGAATGACAGAGACCGCCTAGTCCGCTGGGCTCTGGGTGGGTGTTCTGGCCCATGTGATGCAGGAGCTTGGGCTGGGCCCCAAGAGCCCCTCATGACATGAGCCCCAAGTCCCTGCCATGAGTTGCTGAAGGCTTTGCTCCCCTGCTGCCAACCATGACCCGCCCTTCCTTGCAGGGTGCTGGGCCATTTTGAGAAGCCGCTGTTCCTGGAGCTCTGTAAGCACATGATCTTCCAGCAGTTCCTACAGGGCGAGTACGTCTTCCGGCCTGGCCAGCCCGGCACCAGCATCTACGTGGTGCAGGATGGCAAGCTGGAGCTCTTCCTGACCCAGCAGGTGAGCGGGCATGTCCCAGCCCACCCTGCCGTGTCCTATCTGCTCAGCAGCTACCAGCGACCCCTCCTGCCCCAAGCCAGCTGGGGAGGCTGGTTGTGGCCCCAGTGCTCTGCACCCCTTGGCTGGGTGGTCCCCTGCACCTGGGGACACCTTGGGGCAGAGGGCATACAGGACGCAATGGCTGAGGCTAGCTGCCAAGCAGCCCTGCCCTTCGGGATCACCGTGGCTGTAGGCTCCCCTGGGGCTGCCTCCCTTCCAGGGAGGGGCTCATGGAGCAGGCCTCCACAGAGCCTGGCGCCAAGCGAGTTCTGGTGGCAGGGATGGCGAGGGTGGGTGATGGGGGCCCCCCTAAGGAGGGTGTTGCTGTGTTGCAGGACGGGAAGGAGACCCTGGTGAAGGAGGTGTTCCCCGGGGACAGCGTGCACAGCCTGCTCAGCATTCTTGACGTCATCACGGTACCAGCCCTGCCCCTCTACCTCCTGCTGGCCCCGTCCACCCATCCCACTCCCCCGCCCCTCTGGTGCTGGAGTGAATAGTCCAGCTCATTGAGTGATTGGCAGCCATGGGCTCCCCCCCAGTTCTGCTCATGCCCCTCAATCCCAACCCGCAACCCCCTGCTCTCCTAATCCTGGGTCCCTAATGAAAGGCTAAATCCGGGTAGGCCCTGTGGGATGTGTGTGCTAAGCCCACCTGACCCCCCATCCCGTGATGGGTTTGCAGCCTGGGTCCGAGGTGGTGACATGCCACCATCACCCTGCCCTGTGCTTGCCACCTTGCCCCACACCTTTCCTCCACAGGGCCTGGGTCTCGGCCTTGGCTGGCTGCTGGGCTCGGGTGAACGTGGCTGTAGGCTGCTCTCTGGACCTTTTGGCCTGAAGCCGTGGGGTACCCCCCGGATCCCTGGCTGTCCTTGGCAATGCCTGCCACTGGTAGGCTGCTCTACCCAAAGGAGGAGGCGGGGGCACCCCAGCCTTGGTGCAGGGACACATGGGCACTCGGTTCTCACACAGGGGCACCAGCGGCCGTACCGGACAGTGTCTGCGCGGGTGGGCGAGGACTCCACAATGCTGCGGCTGCCGGTCGAGGTTTTCTCTGCTGTCTTCGAGAAGTACCCCGAGAGCCTGGTGCGGGTGGTGCAGGTGAGTGCGGCCTCGGCTCCCATCCCACGTGCTGACGCCCTCCCCTCCCCTGCATTGTGCCGCATGCTCAGACTCTCCCCTTCCCTTCCAGATCATCGTGGTGCGTCTGCAGCGGGTCACCTTCCTGGCCCTGCACAATTACCTGGGGCTGACTAATGAACTCTTCAGCCCTGGAGCTGGGCAGTGCTAGTGGGAAGGGGTCCCTGGACTCCCTGGTGCAGCGGAGCCACCCCCACCTACCCCGCCCGCTCTCACGCTGCTCATGCCTCCCACGCAAATGGGGAGGAGGGGAGAAAAGTGCTTGCTGCAAACCTGGTTTTGCTCCCCACCTCCTGCTGGGGTTCTGCCCTGCTCCCCAGCTGTGTTTGAGGGTTGGGGCCTGGGGCGGGGAGCTGCTCTAAGGGCAGCAGGCAGGAGCATGGGGAGCCGGCAATGCCACTTTCTGCCGGGCCGCTGCCCCTGACGCGCTCTCTCTGACATTAGCGGACATTGCCCGGAACATGGGCCCCAAATCAGTGGTTGCCACCGACATGGGCAGCCAGGACGAGACTGACCTCTGTGACTACGGGGACAACCTCTCAGGCCGGTGGCTGCTGTGGAAACGCCTCAGTCCCTGGGCCCAGAAGGTTAAGGTGAGCCCTGCCCTGCCCTGCCCTGCCCTGCCCTGCCCTGCCCTGGGGGCTTCCGAGCCCGAGAGCCCCCCCCAAGGGGAACCTGCCCCATCTCTCCTGCTGCCTCTGGGAACATCACCCCGGCCACCTGTGTAGAACTGATAAATGAAATTGTTTTTAATTGTTCACTTTTTCAATGTAACTTCATAAGTCAAGTTTATGAATGAATCCAAATTCATTTTATATCAATGTAACTTCATAAGTCAAGTTTTATGAATGAATCCACATTCATTTTATAGCAATGTAACTTCATAAGTCAAGTTTTAAGAATGAAACCACATTCATTTTTGAATGAACCACATTCATTCATATAACCGGTTACCCCAATAACTGGCTAATTGATTTTGAAGCCGCTTGTTGAGCTCCTGTGGTTAAGTCCGCTGCTGCTTAGCTCAATTAAGCTGCTTGTTAAGAGCTACAGTTGTTCAGCCAGCTGCCTTTGTAAGTTTCAATATCAATCGGATTCCTGTTTAAGTCACTGAGACTTGCACTCTTTCAGTATCTCAGTATTGTAACTTCTGTTCACCATTCATTACACTTGCCTACATTCAGGGCCGGCTCTAACTTTTTTGCCGCCCCAGGCAAAAAAGAAGAGCGCCGCCCTGCCGTAACACCCTCCCACTGCGAGCACCGGGCTGCCGAAACCCCCGCCCCCTCCCAGTGCCGCGCTGGGCCGCCCAAACCCCCCGCCACCTCCAGCGCCGCGCCACGCCGCCCAACCCCGCCCCCAGCGCCGTGCCGCCCAAATCCCCCCCCACCCCCAGCACCACGCCCGGCCGCCCAAATCCCCGCCCCTCCGGACTG
>NW_027056150.1:0-6000 GCF_011386835.1 Chrysemys picta bellii
GCAAGCCACGGGGGGCACCCTGCCAGTCCCTGCAAGGGTGGCAGGGAGCTGCCTTCGGCAGCATGCCTGCGGGAGGTCCTTCAGATTCGGCAGCAATTCGGTGGCGGATACGCCGAAGCTTCGGGACGGTTGGACCTCCTGCAGGGGTGCAGCCGAATCCGCGGAACTGGGGACCTCCCACAGGCATGCCGCCGAAGGCAGCCTGCCTGCCCTGCTTGGGGTGGCAAAAAGTTAGAACCACCCCTGGGCAGAAGAAACTGATTTCCTTGTAAGGTACAATATAAATATAGAATTTAGCAAGAGATGTTAAGAGTAACAAAAAGGGTTTCTTCAGGTATGTTAGCAACAAGAAGAAAATCAAGGAAAGTGTGGGCCCCTTACTGAATGAGGGAGGCAACCTAGTGACCGAGGATGTGGAAAAAGCTAATGTACTCAATGATTTTTTTGCCTCTGTCTTCACGAACAAGGTCAGCTCCCAGATTGCTGCACTGGGCAGCACAATATGGGGAGAAGGTGACCAGCCCTCTGTGGAGAAAGAAGTGGTTCGGGACTATTTAGAAAAACTGGATGTGCACAAGTCCATGGGGCCGGATGCACTGCATCCGAGGGTGCTAAAGGAGTTGGCGGGTGAGACTGCAGAGCCATTAGCCATTATTTTTGAAAACTCATGGCGATCAGGGGAGGTCCCAGATAACTGGAAAAAGGCTAATGTAGTGCCCATCTTTAAAAAAGGGAAGAAGGAGGATCCGGGGAACTACAGGCCAGTTAGCCTCACCTCAGTCCCTGGAAAAATCATGGAGCAGGTCCTCAAGGAATCAATTATGAAACATTTAGAGGAGAGGAAAGTGATCAGGAACAGTCAGCATGGATTCACGAAGGGGAAGTCGTGCCTGACTAACCTAATTGCCTTCTATGATGAGATAACTGGCTCTGTGGATGAGGGGAAAGCAGTGGATGTGTTATTCCTTGACTTTAGCAAAGCTTTTGATACGGTCTCCCACAGTATTCTTGCCGCCAAGTTAAAGAAGTATGGGCTGGATGAATGGACTGTAAGGTGGATAGAAAGCTGGGTAGATCGTCGGGCTCAACGGGTAGTGATCAATGGCTCCATGTCTAGTTGGCAGCCGGTTTCAAGCGGAGTTCCCTAAGGGTTGGTCCTGGGGCTGGTTTTATTTAATATCTTTATTAATGATCTGGAGGATGGTGTGGACGGCACTCTCAGCAAGTTTGCAGATGACACTAAACTGGGAGGCGTGGTAGATACACTAGAGGGTAGGGATCGGATACAGAGGGACCTAGAGAAATTAGAGGATTGGGCCAAAAAAAACCTGATGAGGTTCAACAAGGACAAGTGCAGAGTCCTGCACTTAGGACGGAAGAATCCCATGCACTGCTACAGACTAGGGACCGAATGGCTAGGTAGCAGTTCTGCAGAAAAGGACCTAGGGGTCACAGTGAACGAGAAGCTGGATATGAGTCAACAGTGTGCTCTTGTTGCCAAGAAGGCTAACGGCATTTTGGGCTGTATAAGTAGGGGCATTGCCAGCAGATCGAGGAACGTGATCGTTCCCCTTTATTCGACATTGGTGAGGCCTCATCTGGAGTACTGTGTCCAGTTTTGGGCCCCACACTACAAGAAGGATGTGGAAAAATTGGAAAGAGTCCAACGGAGGGCAACAAAAATGATTAGGGGTCTGGAGCACATGACTTATGAGGATAGGCTGAGGGAACTGGGATTGTTTAGTCTCCAGAAGAGAAGAATAAGGGAGGATTTGATAGCAGCCTTCAACTACCTGAAGGGGGGTTCCAAAGAGGATGGAGCTCGGCTGTTCTCAGTGGTGGCAGATGACAGAACAAGGAGCAATGGTCTCAAGTTGCTGTGGGGGAGGTCCAGGGTGGATATTAGGAAAATCTATTTCACTAGGAGGGTGGTGAAACACTGGAATGCATTACCTAGGGAGGTAGTGGAGTCTCCTTCCTTGGAGGTTTTTAAGGCCCAGCTTGACAAAGCCCTGGCTGGGATGATTTAGTTGGGAATTGGTCCTGCTTTGAGCAGGGGGTTGGACTAGATGACCTCTTGAGGTCCCTTCCAACCCTGATATTCTATGATTCTATGATTCTAATTTATGTCTATAAGTGGTGTCTATAAGAGTTGAAAGGTCCCACATTTCCTTCAGACCATGCCCCTTAGCAGAGGCCAGGTACGACCACATGGTCTTACCCTAATCCCAAAACCAAATTGATGCAAAGCTTTCAGCTATAAATAACCCTCTCATCACTTGATACCTTTTGGGATCATAAGAGATAGGAAGAGACTATGCACAGACCTGTCAATAAGAGGGCGGGAAGCTGGGGACACCTCTGCTACACCAGCTCAGACGTGTTGTGGTTGTTCAGGTGGGAAGGAGTTTAGATAAGAAGAAACTAAGGTGTATTATTTGTATATATACATCCAGTAGCTTGGAGATATGAGTTTGCCTAAGAGTCAGTCTTAAAAGACAAAACAAGAGCTTTTATCAGAAGATAAGGGACGCTTAGTTCCTCCCAGGTTTTTGAAGCCTTCTAACTATGCCTTTGTAACCCATGGGAGATTTCGTAGAACCTGCTAGCACAACTATCACTCATGGGTCATTTTTACCTACCTGTCATGTAGGTAGAAGGATTTATGTAAAATATATGTGTGAAATAAATTAACTTTTAAATGAATTTCACTAAAGATCTGTTTGCTTTGATGATGAAATGGTAAATAATTTAACGTGACTGGTATTCAGGCATTAAGTGTTTCTGTGACTTTAAATTGTACTGTTTGCTTAATTTTTAGTCAAGACTCAGGGCTAACAGGAAACAATAAGAATCACTTGGAATCCTTGGCCAGCAGGCAACATGGTGCTGTATAAAAAAGGGGGAGTGACTTCCCTAGCCGGCTTTTGCAAAGAAGGGAAGCAGGCAAAGCAAATTGCGTCTAACCTCAATTTAACAAAGGATTAAGACTTGTTGTACATGACCCAGTGTTAAAACTTTTATTTTAAATAATGTATATTGAACAAAGCCAATTAACACTATTTGTCTTTGTCTTATTTAGGGGCAGGGCTTAAATTCAGCCAGAGCTGTCCAGAGCTGAGCTCCTGTAAATATTTTCTAACCCATGGGGGAGAAGCTCTGAGCCCCTGGACATCCTGCGGGGGGTTTCAGGGAATATTCTATTAGAATTTCAACCCCGTTTAGGGGCATCTAATATAGTGCCCTTTATGTGTAATAGCAACTTATAAAATTCAACATTGATTTCAAGGGCTATGCTTGATAGAAATGAAAAAGGTAACTTACTAAAGGGAACTAGGGTAAAGAAAACCCTGCTCATCACCCTTCTAATCTGTAAGATATGGGGGTGGCAGGGTGAGAAATTAGGAAAAGGAGCAAAGGTAAAACCTTTAGGTAAAATTAAAGCATTTAGGTTATTCCGTTGTTTACATATCTGCATGGCCAAATTTGCCAGCTACAAAATTTGAATTAATTTTTTCAGTTGTTAATGAACATGTTTTTAGTTTAGCTAATTTGTTGTTGTGTATTATTGTCCCCAAAATAGGTATCAAGTGAGTTGTTCTTTTGGTCACACCTAACATGGCTGTGGTAAAGTAAGCTAGTAGCGTGTAATTGGAATAGCTCTGTTGCTGGAGCCTTGGCTTGCTGAACGCAGGGTTGTGAGTTCAATTCTTGAAAAGGCCATTTACGGACAGGGGCCAAAAAAAAAAAAAAGGAGAGTTAGGGATTGGAGTAAGGGGCTTGGACTAGGTAACTACCTGAGGTCCCTTCGAGCACTGATATTCTGTGATGTTAATTTTGCTTTACATAAGAATCATTCTTTTAAGGAAGTTTTGAAGTCTCTTTGAAGACTGTAACAAAAAATTGTAGTCACCTCTGCTACCCTCCTAGTGAAATAGTGGCTACTAATATCCAACCTAGACCTCCCCCACTGCAAGTTGAGACCATTGCTCCTTATTCTTTCATCTGCCACCACTGAGAACAGCCGAGCTCCATCCTCTTTAGAACCACATCCTTTCTGTGGTGGGGGGTCCCAAAACTGGATGCAATACTTCAGTTGTGGCCTCACCGGTGCCAAATAGTGGGGAATAATCACTTCCCTCAATCTGCTGGCAATGCTCCTACTAATGCAGCCCAATATACTGTTAGCCTTCTGGTTTTGCAAATATTAGTTTTATATTTATAGGCATATTTGCCTCAGTGAATAACATAATTGTAAACAATATTTGTATATAATTTTGATTTGGGGTATGTCAGGCAATGTGGCCAGTTGTTTGGCAGGACCAGGTTAAAGTTCATAAGTTCTTTGAGCCAATCACAATATTAATGTAGGGTTTATACATATTATAGAATGATAGAATCAAAGAATATTAGGGTTGGAAGAGACCTCAGGTAGTCACCTAGTCCAATCCCCTGCTCAAAGCAGGACCAACACCAACTAAATCATCCTAACCAAGGCTTTGTCAAGCCGGGCCTTAAAAACCTCTATGGCTTGGCCTACACTAGTGGGGGTGGGGGGGGTCGATCTAAGTTACACAACTTCACGTAGCTGAAGTCGATGTACTTAGAACTACTCACTGGTGTGTCTTCGCTGCTGTGAGTTGACTGCTGGTGCTCCCCTGTTGACTATGCCTGTGCCTTTTGCTGAGATGAAGTACCGGAGTCCACGGGAGAGCGCTCAGTTTAGGGTTAGGGTTAGACTAGATGTGATAAATCGACCCCTGCTGGATCGATTGCTGCCTGCCGATCTGGCAGGTAGTATGGACGTATCCTATGGCTGGAGATTCCCCCGCCTCCTTAGGTAACCCATTACAGTGCTTCACCACCCTCCCAGTGAAATAGTGTTTCCTAATATCCAACCTAGACCTCCCCCACTGCAACTTGAGACCATTGCTCCTTGTTCTGTCATCTGCCACCACTGAGAATAGCCGAGCTCCATCCTCTTGGACCAGGGCCAGCCCACAACATTTTGGCACCTGAGACACTGATGTGCTTAGACTACCTCTGAGCCATTTCCCCTCCCAGCTTGGGGCTTCAGAACACTGCCTGGTTTGAGCCAGACATGCTTGCCTGCTGCAAACCCAGACCCAGGTCTGAACCACATCCCCTGAATGTTGCAGGCTTAACTAAAAACAGCTTAAGAAGTTTTCCTGTCTCTAACTCTCAGATGCCCAGCACCCAATGGGGTCCAAACCCCAAATAAATCCATTTTGCCCTGTATAAAGCTTATACAGGGTAAACTCCTAAATTGTTCGCCCTCTATAACACTGATAGAGAGATATGCACAGCTGTTTGCCCCCCAACCGAGATATTAATATATACACTGGGTTAATTAATAAGTAAAAAAAGTGTTTTTTATTAAATACAAAAAGTAAGATTTAAGCAGTTCCAAGTAATAGCAGACAGAACAAAGTGAATTACTAAGCAAAATGAAATAAAACACGCAAGTCTAAGCCTAGTAAAGTAAGAAAACTGAATACAGATAAAACCTCACCCTCAGATGTTTCAATAAGTTTCTATCACAGATTGGATGCCTTCCTAGTCTGGGAATCCTTTCCCCTAATAGAGCCCTTGTTCCAGCTCAGGTGGTAGCTAGGGGATTTCTCATGATTGCAGCCCAGTTTGTAGTTTGTCCATTGCAATAGGAAGTGAAAGACAGTGGGGTGGGGTCGCTCCCTTTGTTCTATTTCACCTCCTAATATATCTTTTGCATAAGGCGGGAATCCTTTGTCCCTCTCTTGGTTCCCACCCCTCCTTCTAAATGGAAAAGCACCAGGTTAAAGATGGATCCCAGTTCAGGTGACATGATCACATGTCACTGTAAGACTTCAAACCCTCATTCCTCCGAGCCTGACTCACAGGAAGGCCTGCAAGCAAACAGAGCCATCCACAGTCAATTGTCCTGGTTAATGAGAGCAACCAAGATTCAAAACCACCATTAACGGCCCACACTTTTCATAA
>NW_027056151.1:0-6000 GCF_011386835.1 Chrysemys picta bellii
ATGGGGTCCTCTCTTCACAGCCCATTGTCCTCCCACTGGCTAGAACCGGCTGTGACTCCTGAGCTGGGTCTCTGGGTCGTCAGGTCAGCGGTCGCTGGGGTGTCTATCCTCCAAGCCATCGGCTGGGGTCCCAAGTTCCCTCTCCGGTCCTCTGTAACAACAAACTCCCTCTCCCCTCACCTCGTTAAACCAGTAACACTCAGGGGCACTGAGTCCCACTCCCTCTGCATGCAAATCATTGGAAAACCACAAAAATATAAGAAAATTCCCCCGTTTCGTCACAGTGGGGATCCTGGAAGAGTGGTTAGAAACCCCAGAGAGGCACTGAACTGAGGTCTTCTTCCATCTCTGCAGAGAAAGGGTAAGGGAGGAAGCCCCCACATCATGGTTACAGTGGACATGCAGGAAGCCCCAATTTCTCTGAAAGAAGAAATCAGGCCTCTGAGCAATTGAAACAGATACTTCAAACAGTTTAATAGGAAATGTGTGCACAGTAAATCCAAAATCCGGAGCTGGGTTATTTACATATGACGTTGTTTGGGAGATACTTGGCCAGCACCTGAAAAAGAAATGTGAAGAGTCATGAGTATTTGTCCAGTGCTCCTTAATACGCATAAACAGAGTGGTGAATACTAGGGAATAACAATCTGATAACATGGACCGGGAATAAGGTGTTGGATACGGTATAGAAAGCAAACACCAACACAGGAAACACTACAAGATAAGGGGAACCCATATTACTTAATATAGTCGCTCTTGAATGAGCGGAATGGGTCAATTCAGCAGGGGTCTCTATTGATTTCCTTCCAATATTCAACTCTTACAGGAACATTATCTCCCCATTGAGAGCTATAAGCAATAACATCCCAGACTCCCTCTGCCTTTCGCCCTCCTCTGCTAACTGCTGCCTGGGGAATCCCCACAGGCCCTGAACCCGGGGGACAGTAAACTGGAGAATGAGATGGTGATGGAGACTAGAAGCCTGACCATTCAGTGACCTTTTTCTATGAGGTGGAGGATCATAGTAGCTAACTTTGGAGGATGAGTTCTATCTGCTGAGCGCCTTCTCTGAAGGGCAGAGCATCCTTATCTCCCAATAACATCAGTGGGAGTTTGAGAACACTCAGCAACTCATAGGATTGGGCAATACAAATATAAAGGCCTTGGGTGGCTAAAGTTAAGCACTAAAATCTGCAGTTAGATGCCTAAATACTCATTATAGCCACCTGCAGAGGTGCTGATTAAATTTCTATCAGCATTGTGGTGTTTAAAATAGATATTTGAAAAACAAGGGGAAAATATGTTTAAAGGCATATTTGTCCTTCGGTTGACATCAGACAACTTTATGCCAGGTGACTGGATTTTCCAAACCTGGATACCTAAACTTTGACTCCTAACAATCACATGTAGGTGCAGAAATAGGGGTGGGGTCAGTTGTAAAATCACCTTTTTGCTGCCCTATGTTGCAGTGGAGCAGGACAAAGTAGCCATAAAGCTGCCCTAAGAGGCAGCTAGGAATTCCCCAGCATGTGCAAATCCCTAAACACACAGAACTAGCATATATAGTGTACAGCCAGTGTAGCTGGCTGAATGTCACCGACTCCTAGCTTCCCACCCAAGTATATGGGGTGTGAGCTGGAAACAGAAGATGGCACACACAGTGTGCGTTGCGCTACAGCAACCTCCAGTGCAGCAATGGCTGTTTCAAGACAGCATAATTTAGAACAACCCAGAGTCTAGCTCTCACTTACTCTCACTCATGCCCATCACCCCAATCGGGGTATGGGCCGCCAACCACAGATCTCCAGAGTCCTCTGTCCTGGGCCATTTGCTCTAGCTGGTTCCAGGTATAGCCCATTTTTATGCTATCAGCCTGAAGGTCGCGTCGCCAGGTGATTCTTGGACGGCCTCTTTTCCGCTTGCCTTGGGGGTTCCACCGCAATGCCTGTCTAGTGATGTTGGTTGGCTGCTTGCGTAGTGTGTGTCCTATCCAGCCCCACCTTCTCCTTCTAATTTGTTCATCTGCTGGAAGTTGACAGGTGCTCTCCAAGAGGTAGATGTTGCTGATGGTGTCTGGCCAGCGGATCTGGAGAATCCTTCTAAGGCAACTATTTATGAAGGTCTGGATCTTCCTGGTGGTTGTTTTAGTTGTCCTCCAGGTTTCAGCTCCATACAATAAAACTGATTTCACATTGGAGTTGAACAGTCTAATCTTTGTTGCCAAAAAGACAGCTCTCTGGAGCTCCAGATGTTCTTGAGCTGTAAGAAAGCTGCTCTTGCCTTACCGATCCTTGCTTTGATGTCTGCGTCCGTGCCACCCTGTTGGTCGATGATGCTGCCTAGGTAGGTGG
This sequence comes from Chrysemys picta bellii, assembly GCF_011386835.1. Lineage (NCBI taxonomy): Eukaryota > Metazoa > Chordata > Testudines > Emydidae > Chrysemys > Chrysemys picta. Next base: position 2,352 of record NW_027056151.1, read on the forward strand.
AGGACTGCACTTTTTCCAGAGGGCTTCCATTCAGTGTGACTGGGTCATTACTGATGGAGTTAATCTTGAGGATCTTGGTCTTGTCCTTGTGGATGTTGAGGCCAACCTGTGATGACGTGGCTGCCACTACGTTGGTCTTCTCTTGCATCTGCTGTTTGCTATGAGAAAGGAGTGCAAGGTCGTCGGCAAAGTCCAGGTCATCAAGCTGGGTCCACATCGTCCACTGGATTCCATTCCTGCGCTCATAAGTGGATGTCTTCATAATCCAATCAATGACAAGGAGAAAGAGAAATGGTGACAACAAGCATCCTTGTCTAACTCCGGTTCGCACCTGGAAGCTGTTCGTAAGCTGCCCTCCATGGATCACTCTACAGTGTATGCCGTCATATAAGTTCTTTATCAAGTTGACCATCTTTGCTGGGATGCCATAGTGCCGAAGGAGCTTCCAGAGAGTCTCTCGATCCACGCTATCGAATGCTTTCTCATAGTCAAAGTTGATGTACAACAAGGAGTTCCACTCCATAGACTTCTCGACTATGATGCGGAGTCTAGAGCTCAGGTGTATTTCAGGATCTGGGCTGGTACTTGGCTGTTACTACAGTAATGACCCCTGAGTAAACAGTATAATGTACATGCTTATCACTGAGTTTGTCCAGAGGCTACAAGTCCATCAGAATGACTAGATGTCCTGATGTGTAATAAAAACGCTTTGAGTGATAAAAATCAACCCAGGCTACTTTACAGGGCCTCATCCTTCTTTCACTTACAGCATCTGAGCAGTAGTACAACGGCTAATACTGCCCAGTATTATAGTTGCCTCTCTCTTCTTCCAATTTTGGATAGCGGGAGTGAGTAGTATAAGGGCCCTACTGTCATTCAAACATTAACCCCACACCTTGACCCAATAAGCCCTGCCCTCCGGTCACTGGAAGTCCCACTCCATGGGGGGTATTACTTCTGGGGTCAAGGCGGACACATGACCGGAAGCAAGGTGTGTCATGTGACCCCTCTAAGAACTCCTACCACTGTTCTCTACCAATCAGGAGGGGTTTCAGCCACTGGAGACCACCCCGAGAGGAGATTTGACAATTGGGGGGAATTCTGGGGTGGGGTGACCAGTCCGGAAGTGGTTCATGTGACCCTTCTAAGAACTCCTCCCAACACTCTCTACCAATCGCGATGGGTTTCGGCTGCAGAGGATTGCCCCAAAAGGAGATCTGACCAAAATAGGGCAGGTTCTGGGATGGGGTGAACCACCCAGAAGAGGGTCATGTGACCCATCTAAGAACTCCTTCCAATGCCCTCTGCCAATCAGAATGCAGCACCATCACCCCATAAGTCCCGGCGCTGGGCAGAGGAGGCCATCTCTTACCAAGAAGACGTGTTTTAGAAATTATGGCAAGGCTGAGAGGAAACATGGGAGTCCTTTACCACCCCCGTGAGAACTTTGGACTTTGTTTTAACTCTGAGGACCTTTGGACTTGTGTGGAGAAAGCGCTACAGCAGCGACAATTCCGAAGAGGATGAGGGAGCAGCCGAGGGGATTCCTTTGGCCCAGCCATTGATGAATATGCCAGAAGCCGAACCCGAAGCCCAACCGCTCATGAGACACCCCGCTGAGCATGGTGGCCTCTCGTCGTCCATCACCCTGAAGGAGGAAGGTGATCATGGCTTTGGGGAGTCACCGGTGGAGAAGGTGAATGGAAAAGAATCATTCATTTACCTGCGTGACATAAGAAGTGACGGTCGATGATGGGGTGTAATGGGGTTAGGAACCTGGGGTTGTGTAAATCTAAAAACAAGCAGTGGGAACTTACACTTGTTTCTTGTCTGAAAATCTCTCGACAGCTCGACGATGCCTTTCTAGAGGACTGGAGGCCCTGGTCAGCATTGCATCAAGCAGCGAAGATGAACCCCGAGGATGATGGCTATGAGGAGTTTAGGAGGCAGCTTGGGCTAGAACTCACTGAGCCAGTGCCACGTCGTGAGCGTGAAAAAGTTATGCGGACTATTGTACGCGTTGCTGTTTATGCCATTCTTAATCACTGTCTTAGGGAAAAGCTTTTTGAAGCTTGTGAGGGCTGTGTCATAGATGCGCCAGCCCAACGGCACCATGACTGTGTGACTTGGACTTCAATGAATGTAAACTGCAAACTCCGGGGCCTGTGTGCTGAGCTGTTTGGAAAGCTTATTGAACACTATTATTGCCATAGGTTATGCTATGCAATGTCTGTGCCTAACCCAAGAACAGTTAGCGCAAGGGGTGACCTTGATAAATGCTGTGCAATTCAGTGGAGACCCTGGCCACATTTTAAAGAAAATGCCCAAACTGGAAGATGCCTGCTTACAGCGTTATATTGACCGTCTGGTCCGCACAAAAAGTGACAGAGTCCTGCTTAAGAAAAAGACTATTTGTAAGAAATCTAAAAGGATTAAGTTAGAGAATGGTGAGGGGTCAAACAGGCAATATCAAACTTGGTAGCTGTAAATTTAAAAAAATGTATTGAAAAGGGCTTTGTGACTATCTGTGTTTCTGTTAGAAGGTCTCTGGCCCTTAAGTGAGCTAAAAGTTTTGATGGAACATCTTGGTTTGTTTTCAAGGAGCTGTATGTCTTTTCAATTAAAAAAAATGGTTTGTGAGAACCTAGCTCTTGTGTCTTTGTGTAAAAGAGACCCATTTACAGCAAAAAGCTGAAATGTATGTTGTGGGAAGGGAAAAAATCCTAAAAATGTGTTCCTGAAGTTCTTTTCCACAACGCACCACCAGATGTCAGGGCAGAGCTCATCCTGACTCTGCTTACACCAGTCAAACAAACAGAGATGGTTCAGACATGTGTTTGAGTACAATAGAGTTGACTCATCTTGTTGAACTGAATAGTTTTAATCACACCCCCACTGAATAGCGAAGGTAATTATGATTACTTACCCATGTTGCCATAGGGATAAATTTGATTGGGGTGCACCCATAGTAAGGGAGGTGGGTGGGCAAGTTCTGATTAATATGAAATGAAATAAAACCTCAGGAATTTGCAGATGCTATTGGACAGTTAAAATATAACCCCTGGAGTTGGTAGAGCGCTATTAGACAGTTAAAATGTCCCAGGAGTTGGCAGAACTCTATTGGACAGTTTAAATATGACCCCAGGAGTTGTTTGAATGCTATGGGTCACTCTTTCTAGCAATTCAATGCCATTAAATGTTTAAAATAATATATTTACCAAAAACAAAAAAACAACCCACACACAAGCATCTAACCCAAAACTGAAATGTTTCAAGGGTTCACAAACCTTCACCATGCTTTAGAACAAGCATTTGCTCTAAAGACAATCAAACATTTAAAAGCTCTGGGTGCTTATTATGGTTGTGATACAACCATTTTATTTCAAACCCCCACCCCAAACTTTAAGCATGAAAGAAACATGTTTAAAAAAACAAGCCCCAAAGACATGTATTGATATCTGCAAAGGGTCCCCACTTGGGAATGGGGCAGTTCCACTAAGGATTGGGGATTTACTGTTTAATACTGTAAGAAGGCCCTACAGAAAAATGTATTTTAACTAAACGGAAAAAAATGTAGCCAAAAGCACCTCAGTTGTGCAGACAGCTTAATTCCCCCACCCTAGATCACAAAAGGGAATGTTAGGGAGGG
>NW_027056152.1:0-6000 GCF_011386835.1 Chrysemys picta bellii
TACCAACTGCCCTTAGCCTCAGGAAGCCATGTCTGTGCCTGCCAGATGGATAAGCTCCCCAGATCCACTGACCATGGATGACACATGCATTCCCATTGGGGCCTCACCGGCCCAGCTGTCCATCTGCAGGTAAGTGATAGACACACTCCAAATCTGCAGCCCCTCGAGCCTCTCCTTGGAGTACCCAGTCCCTGGTCCACTGGACATTCTCAGAATTCACAGATCAACTGCTTCCAAAGCAACAGTACAGCCCAGTTTACCAGCTTCACCTCTGATCACGGCTCCGCTCAACACACTGCACTTAGATATGTTTATAGTGAAAACTAGAAAAAGTTTATTTAACAAAGCAGAGATTCCAGGGATAGCAAGTAGAAATATTGGAAACAGATAGTTACATATAAAACAAAATCATAACGCACATTCTGGAACTTAGGCCTACTTAACAAGATACTCTCCTGTCAATAACGTTTAGCTCACCCAAAGTCTTTGTCACAGTGCTTAACAGCCCTGGTTGGCTGTGATCCTCAGTTCATAAGATGCATGGTGGCAGTTTGTCCCCTAAGTGAAAGACACAGGGTACGCCTCTACCTCCACAGTTATACCCCATAAACCCACTGTCTCCACTGACAAACAAGATGCTGGATGCTTTAGCTTGTGTGATTCTTTCTTGTCAATTTCACTACTCTTGATTAACACTTGGTTCAGTCTGTAAATAGGCCACTATTGCAAAGCAGTATGAGATAGAGAGAGAAATGTCTGCTACTCTCTGCTCGAAAGAAACCAGTTTATCACCTCCTGGTGACCAGTCCTAATTCACAGACTTTAAGAATATAATTTTCAGTACAGAACCATAACTCCTTAAGTGTTACCCATGTGTGTCTGTATATATATATATATATATATATATATATATAATTTCACAATTATTATGATGACCGGGGGTCACTAGCTCTCAGAAGAGACCTCATATGCCACCTTTGTTGAACTGATGATGATGTTGATGGAGTCTCTCATCGAGTTTGACAGATGAGCTACAGTCACATATTGTGGGTCCTGAGATGAGACCAAAGGCCATTTTGGACCTGTGGCCCTGTCTACAAGAGGAAAAACAATTGTAAATGAATGGGAGCTACTTTTAGCTTTACGCCTCGCATGTCTCTCCTTCACTGCAGCATTCTCTGAGCTCTCAAAGCCTTTCAGTCCGAGGTGACAGAGCTGCCACTAGTGGGTCTTTTCATGGGCTAAGAGCTTCCAGATGTTGAAGTCAAACATTGCAAGACTGGAGGTTGGCCTTGAGAGTGTCTTTGTAATGTTTTCTTGGTCTATCCCTAAAACAAGTTCCAATCTGAAACTCTCCATAGAAGGTGGCTTTTGGTATTCTGTCAGACATACGGGCCATGTGACCACACACCATCTCAACCAACTACACACCCAATATAAACCTTGAATGCCTGTGATGTTGCAGTACTCAAGGACCTCAGTGTTTGGAACCAAATCTTGCCATTTAATTCCCATTATCCACTCCAGATATCATAGGTGAAATAGGTTCAAGAGTTTAATGTAGCATTGAAAAGTAGTCCACGTATCACAGCCGTAGAGGAGTGTGATGACGATGAGAGTGAACTAAACATCAATTTAATTTGCAGTCTGACACCACGTTCATTCTAGAGACCTGTCTGAAGTTTTCCAAAGGCCCCAATGTGCTTTGTAATGTTTTCATCAGTCACTGCATTCTGTGAAATGACACTGCCTGGGTAGCAAAATTCGTCAATGACCTTGAATCATTGATGGACATAACTGAGGTAGTTGCTGTACTTTCTGATCAAGGCTGGACTGTGACTTCTCTCTTCTTTCGGCTGATCGTTAAGCCAAAACATTTTGGTGCACATGAAAAGCCATCAGTGAGCAACAGAATGTCCCTGAGGTTATAGACCAATAGAACACAGTCATCAGCAAACAGTAATTCACTAAAAATCATCGTAACTTTTGTCTTCGCATGCAGGCGATGCAGATTCAAAACACCTCTGTCTATACAGTACTGCATATAAATGCCACAATCAATGTTTGTAGCTGTTCTAATAAATGAACTCAGAAACATTATACTAAATAGTGTTGGAGCAAGAACACAGTTTCATTTTACTCCATTGATGACAACAAAGGGAGCTGAGAAGCAGCCTTGGTCAAGGACATGAACCAACTTTCCTGCATGATAAGATTTAATGTTGTTGACAAACTTATCTGGGCAACCAAACTTGTGGAGGATCGTCTACAGACCATCTCGATTTACAGAGTTAAAGGCCTTAGTAAGATTGATAAAAACGATATACAGGTCTTGACTCTGCTCTCCTGTATTTGCTGGAATGCAAAGATCTTGTTGGAAGTACCACTCCCAGGATGGAAGCCACATTGGCTTTCAGGCAGTAACGTCTCTTCAAGTTAGCATGACAAGCAGTGTCAAGGAGGGAGGTGCACAATGGTTATAGCAAGAAGTGTGATAGTCTTTCTTTTTGTAAAGGTGAAAAAAAATGTCATCTTTAAGTTCTTGTGGCACATCCTCTGTTCCCAAAATCTTAAACAGAGGCCAATGAATGTCCTGATCAGCTCATAGTCCCCAAATTTGAAAATCTCTGCAGGAATGCCATCTGGATTCACTGATTTTCCATTTGCCATTTGCTTGACTGCTTTCCGTACTTCAGTTATGGTCAGCAGAATTGAGAGTTGGTCTTGAATTGGAAATTGTTCAAGATCATCAAGGGCTGACGCGGACGTGGTGGACAAGCAGTTTTGAACCTTAATAAAGAGTTCAGTGTTCAGGATTGGGTGTGATTTTGACCAGCCTGGCCCTGAGACTTATCATCAGTGATTGCACTGGTAACAGTATCCACCCAGAACCAGGCCTAAAGTAGTAGCCCAGAGGATCCAGGACTACTGTTGGTGCTGGCTGGAACCAAAGAAGCTGACCAGGGCTCAAGTGACTGAGATGGTGCAGCTGGAGCAGTTCACCCAGATCCTCCTCGTTGGGGGGAAGGAGTTGGTACAGTGACAGTGCCCAGCCACCCTCATGGAGGCCATCTCCTCGATAGAAGACTAACTGTCTGCCGAAGGATCTGAGCCTCAGTCCTGTAAACTGGGGAGCCCAGGGAGCTGGGTCAGTCAACAGATTGGGGGGGCGCAGGCCCGAGATAGGGAGTCCCTGGCACCAACCCAGGCCATTCATGACCATAGTAACGCCCACCCTCCCTCAGAGGGAAGAGGGTCTTCCAAGGGGAACCTGGAGTCGGTGTTACAATGTTACAAGTGTGAAGGAGGGGCATTTCCACTGCAACTGCTCATGCATGGATTGTAGCTAGGGCAAAGTGTGGGTGTCCAGCCTCCAGGCAAGAAAGAAGGGCCCAGCCAAGCTCCTGGTATCCCTGAAGGTGAATGGCACTCCGGTGATGGCCATAGTCAACTTGGAGGTATAACCAAATGCTTGTCCGGGCCATTCTGGTAGAGTCTCCCAACCTGGTGTTAGCCCCCTTACACATAAATTACACAATGAATCCATGAGGATGTAAGACTGTACTCAGTCGCCTGGGTGAGGCTGGTGGCCGGCTGCTGGGAGGAGATGTGCCGAGTCAGCCTGGTCCCACCACTGGTCTACCCAGTGATCTTGGGGCACGACTGCTGGTGGTTCTGCAAAATCGCTCACTTGTGGAAGACAAAGCAAAGCTAGTGAATATGGAACTATTGGGCTACGAGGTCCCAGATAACTAGGGAGAAAGCCTTCTGCCTGGCCAGAGATGCTGGTACCCCCTCACCCCTTACGAAGCTGAGGCACCAGAGGAGACCAGCTAAGACTAGCTGGACATAGATGTAGACTTCCTGAGTGAGCAAAGGGAGGACCTGACACTGAGCTGAGCTGGGGAAGGTGGCAGATCCCAAGCAGGAGGAAGGTGCCAGCCAACGACCCCTCCCGCCCCCTCTCCCCCGCCCATGGGCCCTGATTCAAGAGGCATGATGACCGCCTCTACCAGCCAGCTAAAGAACCCTAAACCATAGGTGCTGACTTCGTGGGTGCTCCAGGGCTGGAGAACCCATTGGGTAAAATTGGTGGGTTCTCTGCACCCACCAGCAGTTCCCTGCCCATCTCACCTCTGCTCTGCCTCCTCCCCTGAGCGTGCCGCCGCGTCCTGCTTCTCCCCCCTCCCTCCCAGCACTTGCGCCATGAAACAGTTGTTTCACACGGCAAGCCTGGGAGGGAGGGGGGAAGAGGGGGAACACAGCATGCTCTGGGAAAGAGGCAGGGCCGGGGCGGGGATTTGGGGAGGGGTCCAATAGGGGCAGGGAGGGGCAGAGTTTGGGTGGGGACTCTGGGGCAGGGATGGAGTAGGGGCGGGGGTGGGAGGGGTGCAAGCACCCACCGGTGCTGAGAAAAGTTGGCGCCTGTGCCCTAAACCCAGGAAAAATTCCAACAATTGCTAGTCTCGTGAAGGTTCTCATGCAGGTTACTAAACCTAGCGCACTCAGTGCCCCAGGTGGGGCACTGGAGAGGGAGAAGGCCCTATAACGAGTGGCACGGAGGTTTTTCTGGCCAGATATCGACCACAAAGTTTGAGATTTCTGCACCTCCTGCCCCAAGTGCCAGTGAGCTGGCTCAAAGGGGGTGCCTCGGGCACCCTTGATACTTCTTCCCATAGTGGGCTGCCCTTTGAGAGGATTGGCAAGGACCTGGTAAAGAAAAGTGGGTTGGGTGCCGATATAGCCTTGTAGTAGTAGATTATGCAACCCGGTACCCCAAGGCCAAGCCATTATGGACGACTTCGGCCCCCACAGGCTCCTAAAAATTTTCAATAATTTGTCCATAATTTCCCATAATTTTCCAATCATAAACCAGAGAAGCAAATGAAAGAGATTATTGCAATGCAGTTAATTCTATTTACTTTCTTAGTTGATAGAGACCTATTGATTTACCTTCCAATGCAAGTGAATAGGAACAAGGCGGGAATGAGGAAAGGTCAGCCTGGTTCCCCTTTAAAATACTCCTCTAACAAGCGCTATGGGGTTGCTGGGAGCAGAATTCTCAACTCCTAATCTCACGGGGGCCAATCCAAATAAAGAAATTTAATTATTATTGTCCCAGGTACTGCCCCTACAATACAACCCTCAACACTGTCCCCACAATGGAATTCCCCAGGATCAAGGGTAAATCTTGCTCCAGGAGCCCCAATGCAACGAAAATCAGAATTATGGGCACAGCAGCTTCTCCTTTCTCAACGGGGAGGTCCAGTGTGATGGCACACCATAAAAAACAGGAAATTGTTTACAAAACACAACCTTACATTACAGTAAAGGCTCTTCATAAATGCACACACTTAAAGCTGGAAAATGGGGGAAACTAAAATGAAGGGTGTTTGCATCTACTTAAACAGTCAGTTACAACACAGAGGATGTGCCTCTCTCATAATCAAGAATTCAGAGTAATGAAGTTATGTCATGCAATTAAATTCATTCTTTTAAAAAGTGTACTTCAACCCTTAAAGAGGATGGTATAATTTTCCTTTGCGGGCTTATCTATTAGCAATTATTTACTGAACTTGAAAGCAAATAAGTCACTAACTATCACAGGTACCATAGCCTGAAAATAAGGCATTTGTGTCAAAGTCTGTTTCTCTTAAGGGTACGTCCTCACTACAGGGGGGGGGTCGATTTAAGATACGCAAATTCAGCTACGTGAATAGTGTAGCTGAATTCGACATATCGGAGCCGACTTACCCCGCTGTGAGGACGGTGGCAAAATCGACCTCCGCAGCTCCCCATCGACAGCGCTTACTCCTACCTCCGCTGGTGGAGTAAGCGCGTCGATTCGGGGATCGATTGTCGCGTCCTGATGAGACGCGATAATTCGATCCCCGAGAGATCGATTTCTACCCGCCTATTCAGGCGGGTAGTGTAGACCTAGCAGCATATCCATATGATTGATACTTTAAACATTTAATAATAAAATACACTTAAAAGACT